>NW_014577248.1:400568-413945 GCF_000485595.1 Priapulus caudatus
GAGTTTACTCAGCGCAGAACGAGAATTCATTCGCCCACGCTCGTTCCCCTCTATCACTCACTCACCGCAATCACTGCCTCACGCACCACCTACCTCCTCACTCGTTCAACCAACCAACCAACCACTCACCTCCTCACACACACACCCACCCACCCCCTTACTCAGTCACCTAGCTTATGTTTGACTGTGTGTGTAGAGCCCAGCACCCAGTCACCTAGCTCACTCAATCATGCACTCACTCACTCACTCACCCACTTATCCCATCACTCCCTCACTCACCCACCCCTCACTCAGTGAACCAACCAACCATCCAACCACCCCCTCACCTATGCGCGCACCCGCCGTCACCTAGCCATTCATGTTTGACTGTATGTAAGAGCAAGCCACCGGGTCACCTAGCGTTATGTTTTGACTGTGTTGTAGAGCCAAGCATCCGCGTCACCTAGCTTAATGTTTGACTGTGTGTAGAAGCCCAAGCATCCGGTCACCTTATCTTATGGTTTGACTGTGTTTATTAGCAAGCATCCGGCTCACCTAGCCTTATGCTTGACTGTGTATGTAGCAGCAATGCATCCGGTCACCTAGCTTATGTTTGACTGCTGTTTTATACACAAGCATTCCGGTCACCTAGCTTATGTTTTGACTGTGTGTTATGTAGAGCCAAGCACCCGGTCACGCTAGGCTTATTGTTTGACTGTGTGTATGTTAGAGCAAGCACCCGCGTCACACCCTAGCTTATGTTGGACTGTGTGTATGTAGAGCAAGCACCGGTCACCTATCTTATGTTTGTGTTATGTTAGAGCAAGCACCCGGTCAGCTAGCCTTATGTTTGACTGTGTGTATGTAGAACCAGCACCGGTCACCTAGCTTATGTTTTTGACTGTGTGTATGTATGAGCCCAAGCACCCGCGTCACCTAGCTTATGTTTAGACTGTGTGTATTGTAGAGCCAAGCACCCGGAACCTAGCTTAGGTTTGATGTGTTGAGCCAAGCCACCCGCGTCACCTTAGCTTATGTTTGACTGTGTCGTATGTAGAGCCAAGCACCCGGTCACCTAGCTTATGTTTGACTGTGTGTATGTAGAGCCAAGCACCCCGGTCATCCTAGCTTTATGTTTTTGACTGTGTGTGTGTAGAGCCCAAGCACCCGGTCACCTAAGCTTATGTTTTGACTGTGCTGTATTGAGATCCAAGCACGCCGGTCACCTAGCTTAATGTTTACTGTGTGTAGCAAACAAGCCACCCGCCGTCACCATAGCTTATGTTTGACTGTGTGTAGAACAAGCACCCGGTCACTAGCTTATTGTTTGACTGTGGTGTGTGTAGAGCCCCCAAAGCACCGCGTCACCTAGCCTTTATGTTTGACTGTGCTGCTTAGAAACCAAAGCACCCGGCTCACCTAGCTTATTGTTTTTGGGGAACTTTGTGGTGTGAGTAGAGCCAAGCACCGCGGTCACCAGCTTATGTTTTTACTGCTGTGTATGTAGGAGCCAAGCACCCGCGTCACCTAGCCTTCATGCTTTAACTGTTGTGTATGTAGAACCAAGCACCTGGTCACCTAGCTTTATGTTTGCCATTGTGTATGCTAGCAACCCAAGCAACCCGCGTTCACCTAGCTTATGTTTGACTGTAGTGTATGTAGCAGCAACCAGCACCGGTCACCTAGCTTATGTTTGACCCGTGTGTATGTAGAGCCAGCACCCGGTCACTAGCTTATTTTGACTGTGTGTATGTTAGAGCCCAGCATCCGCGTCACCTAGCTTTATGGTTTACTGTGTGTAGAGCCAAGCCACCGTCACCTAGCTTATGTTTGACTGGGTAGAGCAAGCACCCGGTCACCTAGCTTATGGTGACTGTGTGTATGTAGAATCCAAGCCACCCGCTCCCTAGCTTATGCTTGACTGCTGTGTAGAAACCAAGCACCCGCGATCACCTAGCTTGATGTTTGACTGTGTGTAAGAACCAAGCACCCGGTCACCTAGCTTATGTTTGACTTGTGTGTAGTGTTAGAGCCAAGCACCCGCGTCACCAGCTTATGTTTGACTGTGTGTAGAACCAAGCACCGGTCACCTAGCTTATGTTTGACTGTGCCTGTGAGCTAGAGCAAGCACCCGCCCGTCACCTAGCTTTATTGTTTTACTGTGGTATGTAGAGCCAAGCACCCGGTCACCTAGCTATGTTTAACTGTGTGTATTGTAGAACAAGCACCTGGTCACTAGCTTATGTTTGACTGTGTTGGTATGTAGAACAAGCACCCGGCTTCACTAGCTAGCTTATGTTTGTGTGTATGTAGAGCCAAGCATCCGGTCACCTAGCTTATGTTTGACTGTGTGTAGAGCCAAGCACCCGGTCACCTAGCTTATGTTTGACTGTGTGTAGAGCCAAGCACCCGGTCACCTAGCTTATGTTTGACTGTGTGTATGTAGAGCCAAGCACCCGGTCACCTAGCTTATGTTTGACTGTGTGTATGTAGAGCCAAGCACCCGGTCACCTAGCTTATGTTTAACTGTGTATGTGTAGAGCCAAGCACTGCGACCAGCGCTCAGCAGAAGCAGGTTACGGACAGGCTGGATGCGACGTCAGTGTTGCTGCAGGACCTGAGCAAGGCGCAGACACAGCGACTCAGCGACAAGCCGCCTTCGCACCTCCACCTCGTGAAACCGCCCTCCCAGCGCGAAGAGGAGATCGGTGAGTCGGTCGCCACGGCAACGCCGTCTGCTTCCCTCGCTGCATGTGTTCGCGATGTTATTGAACTATCGTACATGGCAGTAGTGACGAATTTTTTACAAGCTGGGCTCTTGTTTAGGAAAAAAAGTTAATATGAAAAAGTCGAGTAGTTAATGTTAAAAAGTAACTTAATTTGTCATGTTTTTAAGTAAGTTCAATGTTGTATTTATTACCGGCATGCCAGTTTCGATGAGTAAGTTCGTGTGTATGTGGGAGAGATATGCTAAACACGTCTTGAAATTATGATATTTTTTATGAATGCTGGCTTTTATGTAGCGTTTTAATTAAAACTAATTGTTTTTTTGTTTTCACATTAAAGCTGCTAAGGTCATGGAGAATCTCAAAGAACTAGCTGCAGCGGTAAGTTTTTCATGCGTTCTCCTATTACTTGTGTAAAGAATTGTATTAACAATACTCATATCCGATAACAGAACGTCTATGTTCTATATGCGATGTCAATATGAGTTCTAGGGGGCTGGTAAAAGCTGCGTGAAAATGGCACCAGGTTTTGTTTAATTGGCAGCAGCCATAGGAGTTAGGCCGCCTCTCACAACGACTTCTTTGTTAAAACCTGCGTGAAGTTTCCGTTCGGTACTTCAGACTGCCATTTAGCCTGTAGAAGTCAGCCAGCGGTACATCGCAATGACGGTGTTACGACGTTTAATGGCCAATGTAATAGAATAAATGTATGGCCGACGTTAATGAAATAGTACAGCTATACCCTCGTATCTCTGCATGTGCGTGTATATATAATTGCTGTTGCTTTTGTTCGTGGATAGGTGGCGCCGTGTGACATAGTCAGCGCGCAGGCGGTGAGGCGTGCCATGGGCGTCACGAATGATCCCGTTGACACGGAGGCATTCACAGAGGACGACGACGAAGAAGAAGCTAACGTAAGTGAACAATGGGCGGAGAATGTTGCCACGCGGGGGGGCGGACATTGTTATTGTTGAAGAGGTAGATCGGCAAAGATCTCTCGTTCCTTGCAAGCCGAATTGTACCGTGAAAGGGTGGGCAGATTGCGCAAAGTTTTAGTGGGTAAAGATTCTAAAGAATGTTGAATCACTTGACTGCTTAGGTTTATACGACTACACTGTCCATGCAGGGAATGTGAGTAACAGCGTGCCATGGTTCTGCATAGGAGAACTGTTATAGTTGCTGCCAATGATCACAGAGCAGATCTGGTGGTTGTTTGTGGAGGTGGTGATAGATAGAGAGTCTCCTTGAAAGGCAATGAATGTTCTTCTGCGTTCATATTGTGTTATGATCTCACAGCAAAAAACAGACCCTCGCTTCGAGCATGATGCCATGGGTTGAAAGTAGCCGAGTAAAACAGTTTTCAAGGACAGTGTTTAATTGTTCCAGTCTAAAACGTTTTTGTTGGTGATCGTTTTTCATTGCAAAGAGCATGAAATCACAGAGTGTTTACCTTTCTGTTGCTAGTGATTAAAATGTGTGAGGATAATATTGTTCTAAGTTTTTGTGCAGCAACGTGCATGTAGTGGTATGCACAGTATTCATGTACAGCTGTAGTAGTGACTCTGATAGAAACCATACATAGGAGGATTATAGTTGATACAGATGCTTGTTTATTTAATTACATACAGGGATGAGATGAATAATCGGCCTATGGATGTCACACTTGCAGTAGCTCACCAGCCACTGTCTCTCCCAGTCTCTCTCTCTCTGCCTCTCTAGGTTCTAACACATGGAGTCACTCTTTCTCTCTCTTCCTTTAAAAGGACGTTAACAGTGTTGTTTTCTTTATTTACGTACGTGACGGGGAAACGGCTTTCCATCATACGACAAGCAAATCATACCCCGCCTGAATGCTGTGTTTACGTTACCCACAGTTAACTACACACGCACACACACACGCACATCATATATATATAGAGAGAAAAATTACGAGGTACGCCACACCCGCGTGTACATTGACGGGTGTATGGAACTATGTACAGTGTATCGAAATTCAGAATCGTGAGATTGTCGTGTAGTTCCAAGTGTCGTACGAAGTTATCTCACATGGTCTCTACCAATCTCTACCATATCCTAGTCCGGCATTGTTGCCATATCCTAGTCCGGCATTGTTGCCATATCCTAGTCCGGCATTGTTGCCATATGCGCTAGTCGCGCATTGTTGCATAAGTCCTACGTCCGGCGTTGTGGCCGTATGCCCAGGCCACCTCCGTAGCCCCCTTTTTAGGGTTTTTTTGCCGTGTACACTGTCAGCTATGCCGTTACCGTTCGTGTCGGCGATTGCGATGTTGTTGCGTGCGACCCCTGTAACAATGCTTCCCGTGCGTCCAGCCCCTCCAGCGTGGACCACCCCTCTACCAAGTCCAGCCCCTCCAGCGTGGACCACCCCTCTACGCAGTCCAGCCCCTCCTGCGTGGACCACCCCTCCACGTAGTCCAGCTCCTCCTGCGTGGACCACCCCTCCACGTAGTCCAGCTCCATCCTGCGTGACCACCCCTGACCCGTAGTCCACCCGCCTCCTGCGTGGACACCGCTCCACCAAATCGAGCCCCTTCTGCGTGGACGGCACCCTACCTCCAAAGCCCAGCCCCTCCTACACCAATGACCCACTGCCCACGCCACCCACACCGAATCCAACCCCGCCCACCGCTCCGCCCGCTGGCGAGACCCGTCGCCCCGGCAACGGCGCCGTCTTCCACGCTCCGATGCCCGACGACGGCGCTCCGGGTCCGGGGGAGACTCGCGGCGCCGGCACGTTGACGCCTGAATGCGGAGTCAGGGCGAAGATTCCTCGCGTACCCGGTACGACGCTCCGGCGGCTCCCGCTCGCCCGTGCTGGCCGCGCGTGCTGCATCAAAAAACGCGCTGCGCTTCTCGGTTGGGCTCGTCGGACCGGCCTGGCCGCGCGCGGAGGGCGGGCAAGACGCCGGTAGCCGATATTCCGGAGCTGGGGAAAGGGGGGCATGGGGGACGCGGACGCGGTCGGGCCGCCCGGGGGCGTGCCATGCCGCGCGGTAACCGTGCTCCGTATATCTGTCAGCCAAGAACCCGCGCAGGAGCCACTACAGCCGGGGGGCGGTGGGGGTGCGCGCGGCCGGGCGGTGGGCGGGAGCCGCCGGATCTGGCGAGCCACCCTCGGGAAGGTTGAACCGGTCCCGTGCCGACGAATTCGTCCGCCGCCTCGATCGGGCGCGGCGTTGCCAGAGGCCGGAATGGGCGGGCGCGCACTAGCGACGTGTAGCGGGCGGGACGGGGACGGCGACCGGACGCCGGGGCGAACGGGAGGCTTGCCCGGATGAGGTCCGCCAAGATCGGACCGTAACCGCCGCCGGCCGGCCGACGGGCCGTGGCAAAGCGGTCCAGGTCGCGCGGCAATCCTGCCCGTGGTCGAGAGAACGCGGCCCAATACCTTTCCGTCCGTATCCTACGCGGTCCTCCTGTAATCCGCGTCCTCCTCTCGATACCTCCTCCTAGCCGTAAAGCGCCACTCCTCGTAATCCTCCGTCCTACGGCCGGTACGCACATCCTCTCTAAGCCGTAGCCCCCTCGCTCGCCGTTAATCCACCTTGCTTCCGGAAGCCACCGTCTGTCGTATCCTCCTCCTCCGCGTAGCCCGACCGTCCTCCGGTATCTCCTTTACCGACAAACACTCCTGCGTATGCCTCCTCTCCGTAGCCACCTCTCGCGTATCCTCCTCGCTCCTGTAGTCAGCCCCCTCTCCGTATCCTCTCCTGGCCGTATCCTCCTGCTTCCGAGCACTCCTCGTATCTCTCCTCCGCTACCTCCTCCTCCTGCCGCTAGCCACCTAGGTGCCTCCTCCATAACCTCCTCCTGCTCCATACCCTCGCTCCTCCATGGCCACTGTAGCCTGCCTATCTCGGTCGGTATCCGCTCTAGCAAGTTGCTTCCAGTCTACCAATAGCTTTCCTCCGAACGCGGCCGACGCCGTGGCCTCCGATGTGTCCGCCGACATCACGAACCCTCCTCCAGCCGTAGCCACCCACCGATCCGTGCTGCTCACGTAGAGGACGACGTCCCGCAACGCGCAGACCAAAGCGCCCATATGCGGCCACCTGCAATAGTTAAATGGCGATCGTGTGGGTTATGTTTGTAATATAATATATATATATATATGATATATAATATATATACATTATATTTATATACATTTACATGCACACACTACGCGCAACACACCACACGCACGCACAACGACACACACACGAACGCACGTACGAACCCCCGCACGCAAGCACGCACACACAACGCACGCACACAGCACACCGACACGGACACGTACGCGGCGCAGCGGCACGCACGTACGCCCGCACGCACGCACGCACACATTGAAGTACAGCGTGATGTGCTGTCAGGTGTTAATTATGTAATATAAGCTATTATGTAAAGTTATGATTATATAGCTATTTGAAGCTATTAATATACTATTATATGCGTTATATTCCATATAGGCTGTCATATAACTACATATAAGCTCAGTAATATGACCATATATTAGCGTTATATTAACATATAGCTGTCATATATACTACATATGAAGCTAAAAAGTAATATGGAGACATATATTACGTTTATAATTACAGTATAGGTATGCTTTACATACTAGCCATATAGCTACGACATATATTACGTTATATTCAGTACTATCTGCGGGGTACCCGCTGCGCTGGGTAAAATCGTGCTACTCTAATTCATACTCTGATAGCTAATAAATGGATAAACACCGTGAGGAACAGTTGGTAAAATCGACAATGACATTGCAGCCAATATCAAATATTTAGAAATCGGTCCTAATAAGATAATAAGCATGGGGACAAAACTGTTACGTATGACCATTTATAGACACGCACAACCGCAACTTTAGAAGCACCTGAGACACTCAATAAGGCTCTTAAATTATGCTCAATTACTTGGTCAGATCAAAGAGAGTCTATGTCCCGCAGGTATACCGGAACGTAGCGGGCTGGTGGCTATTTGATATGGTTTAGGGTTAGGGTTCGGTTGGATGGTTAGGGAGTTAGGCGTAGGCGACTCCTAGCTCGTTAGTGGAGTAGGCGAGGTACGGTGCGGCGGCATATTAGATAGTACAGGGTAGGTTCCGGTATAGCCCGCACCGGGTAACCAGGGTAGCGTTCGCGCTTGTGGAGTATCCGGGGGGGGACAGCAGACGCGCTCTGAGCAGTAATATGGAGTAAATAGCAAAAAGCTTATTGCTTTATAACAGCAATGTACGAATGGGGTTGGACTTTTCGTTTCAAAGACCTCTTGATAAAAATGTTTTTGTGTTATTCTGCTGTGCAACTTGTAAGAGATTCGTGCGTATGAACTGTAAGCTCCCAGTAGAGCTATCCAGTTGTGAGATCGTAAGCCGATAAAAGAAATTCCAATATATAGTATAGATAGAGACAGGCCAGCGAGTGGGGTCTGTTTCCACTGGATTTGTTCTAGTGGAATGCTTGGCGTGCAACCATGCACATTGAAATTAGAAATTTTTGTATTGAATCAGGAAAATGCATAGCTTCTGGAATGGTTGCAATGCTCTCGATCGTAGCATCTGGAACCGAAATCTGAACTGAGAGTGAGTAGTACCTCTGAACTGGTCGTGGTTATGCTCTGTTTTTAGTTTCGATTTCGGTTTCGGTTCACCAATACAGCAGCTGATGAGATCATGAAGGTGAGGGCAAGAAAATCAATAGTCATAGGCTGTGTGAGCATTGTGTGAAGATTGCCGAAATTGAGGGGGTTTTCACGGTTTTTGGCGAGTTTGACTGGTTTGACAGGTTTGTTTTAAGCTAGCGAACACGCCCGGGGTATAAAGATGGCTGTGAAAATTGCAATCCAGATCGCTTGGGCGGTTTGACCGCCTATAGGGAAGATACATACATACATAATACATACATAGAACTCAAATATATATTAGACTAGCTGCGGGTAAGCGCCGCTGCGGTGGGTAAATCGTGCTACTATTCATACTACTATACTAATAAATGGACACAGGGTAAAGGAACATTGGTAAAAGCATGACAATGACATTGCACCAAATATCGAGAGTTATTTAGAAATGCGGTCTAATAAATTAATAATGCATGGGAAAACTGTTAGCGTATAGACCCTTTATCGTGACAGCAGCAACCAACTTAAGAACACGCTGAGACATAATATTAAAGTAATATGGCTGGCTCGGGTCTATGGTTCCCCCAGGTATAGGCGGAACGTACCTGGTGGCCTTTGATATTGGTTAGGGTTAGGGTTCGGGTTGGGGTTAGGGGAGTAGGCGTAGGCGACTCCCTAGACATCGTTAGTGGCAGTAGGCGAGTACGGGTCCGCCATATTAGAATAGTACCAGGGTACGTTCGGCGGTATACCCGCAGCCCCCACCGTACCAGGGTACGTTCCGGCAGTATCCCGGGGGGGGGGGACCCACAGACGCTCTGCAAGTGAATGGAGTAATGAACAAATAAGCTATTTGTTATATACGACAGCATGTACTGAATGGGTTGGACTTTTCGTTTCAAGAGACTCTTGATACAATGTTTTTTCGGTTATTCTCTGGTGCAAATAAGTATGAGATCCGTGGGGTATCGACTGTTAAGCTCCCACGTATAGCTATCGCATTGTGATAGATCGTCGCCGAATAAAAGAAATTCGCAGTATATAGTGATAGATAGAGGCAGGCAGCGAGATGGGTCTGTGCCACTGATATTGGTCTAGTTGGAATGCTTGGTCGTGCAACGGCAATGCACATTGAAATTAAGAAATTTGTATTGAATCAGAAATTGCTAGGTTTGGAAATGGTACAATGGCATTCTCAGATGTAGCATCTGAACGAAACTCCGACTGAGAGTGAGTAGTACCTCTGAATGGTGTGTTATGCTCTGTTTTAGTTTGCGATTTCGGTTTGGTTTACAATACGAGCAGCTTGATGAGATCATGAGGTGCGGGCAAGATCAATAGTCATAGGGCTGTGCTGACATTGTGTGAAGCTTGCCGAATTGAGGGGGTTTTCAGCGGATTTTTCGGCGAGTTTGACGGTTTGACAGGTTTTTTCAGCTACTGAACACGCCCGGGTATACAGAGATGGCCGCTGTGTAAATTGCTCCAGATCGGGTTTGGCGGTTTGACCGCCTATAGGAAGATTACATACATACATACATTACTACATAGAACTCATATCTATATTAGATAGGTATGTCTTTAGCATACTAATATAAGCTACGAACATATATTACGTTATATTACATATAGGTACTCGCTCCTTAATACTACTATATAAGCTATGACATATATTACGTTATATTACATATAGGTATGTCTTACATACTACATATAAGCTACGACATATATTACGTTATATTACATATAGGTATGTCTTACATACTACATATAACGCGACGTAACAAGCATGGGCGTTACGTTTATACGTGGGCAGAGTTTTGCTGTTTAGCGGTCAACGACTCTAATGAATACTACACGCCAGCCATGAGGAGTCATCCAATGTGCAAATCTCATGATTGTGGTAGACTGAAATACAGAAACAGGAGAGCAGTTTAGTACGCAGCCACGCGATAATCTGGCTTGTTGATAGAAGCCACTGCAATAAATGTAGCTTTGGCTGAGGCGATGTAACAACGCCAATAATAAGACTAGACAGAGCGGCCCATCACGGAGAGTGGATACCTCCGCCAGCATGTACACTGTATGTGTTACGAGCTGGTCGCGCGCCTCAGCGTTGCTGCTGCTGCTGCTAGACTGGCATGCTACTGACTCGCGCGCGCAAAAATCGAATCCGCGCGAACACACAACCACAGCGAACGGACTAAACACATCGAACACACTACACGAGAGTGATCAAATAACCTCCCACTCCCGCTGGGCGGAGGTAATAAGTAATTGCAGTATGGTATAACGCTAGTAATAACATTATATAAAGCTAAATATATATAATGCTTTCTTCGCTCCGGTGTTGTCAGGCAATGACATTTAAAACCGAGATCACGGTAACTGCTAGTATCTTCTAATTAAACAGCGCCAGGTCTTTGCGTTAAGCCTGTCTTTACACTAGCAAACTTTAGTTGCAAACTCGAGCCAACTCCGAGTTTGTTAAAGTTTTGCGAGAAGTTTGTGGAGCGCTGTCTTACACTATGGTGCTGGACTACACTACACTACTGGTACTGACATCGTGGAATTCCAATGTTCAATGTCCAATGTTTGTCTATCTTGCAGGATCACCTGACTAAAAACTGTCATTTGATTGCTGAGTTATTCCAAACCTCAGCAAACTCGAGCAAACTTAGTTTGATCGAAGAAGCGTGCACGGCCTAAATTCTGCAAACTTCTGCAAACTAGTTTGCCGAAGTGTGTTAATGCGTCTACACTTGTGCAAACTTTGGAAACTTTCTTGCCAAACTCGATGTTTGCCGAGTTTGCAAACTAAAGTTTGGCTAGTGGTAGACAGGGTTAGGCGATAACAATATAGTTACTGCATCTCGCGTTCGCCTCTTGCTGTATGAAGCGTTCTATCTACGAATGACTAGAGCTATCTAGAATGATTACTAAATCCGTTATCTAGGATATCTATTATAAATCTTATCTAGAATCTATTATGAATCTTTATCTAGAATCTTCGCGGCCTTTCGTTGGGATGAATATATTAGCGAGTGAATATAATAGATTATTTATATATAGAAGATTTTAGAGATATTTAGATCTATTTAGAATAGCCTGTTCATTATCACGTCCTGATATATTCCTTGCGAACAGGCCGAGCGCCGTGAACAGTATATCGCTGATATAAGCTATTTCGCGGTGGGTGGATTTCACTTACCTATAGTTGCAAGCTGGCTAGACACGTCCCGCACAGCATGCCTGCGAGAGTTGCTGCGTATCCGTCCGTTCGTGAGCGTACTGTCCCTCGGCGGCGACACGACTTTATATATGGTGCACGACACGCCGGCCCGCCCCGTTTGTCCACCTCTAAATGCGTGGACAATCGCTGTACTCGCTTCGCTGGTTCGTACGAGTGTCGTTTAGCAAGGTTGGTCGGGGCCCGCGTTGTCGAGCGGGCGTCGGCAGGGGTCCGGGCGTGTCTCACGTAATTAGCGGTCGAGTGAAGGCGATCGAAGTTTGCTGACGACTGACTGGTGTAGCTGTGCATGGACAGCCGCGTGATGGTTGTTGTTGATTGTTTGTTGGTTGTTGTTGTTGATTCGCATTGATTGGATTGATTTATTGATGGTGTATGCAGGTGGTGTATAAATAGTGAGAAATTTGTCAGCATACACACCTGATCATATATATCAGAGCTAATAATACCTATTATTAGGTATTATTTGGCGTCTGCATCATATCTGTTGCTGCTCGTGGCGTGCTCGTCGCGCGCGTGTGTTATTGCGCGTGTGTGTGGTGGTGTGCTCGTCGCGTGTGCGTGCCGTAAGTGCGTGCCGTGAGTGTCTGTTCGTCAACATTTTGGTCTAGCAGTCGTGTGAACGTGGGTAACTGTGACAGTGACCTTTTTTTTAAGTGGCCACTCTCGTGTGAAGCGTTGTCAAGTGCGGTTTGCCAAAGCATATTGCGCCCAGCAGTGTCTATATAGGGCTGGTGTGCTCTACGTGTGTAACGTGCCTGATCGAGGAGGCGCTGACGTATGTGCTATGTGGTGTGTGTGCGTGTGTGTCCGTGCGTGCGGGGCGGGTATGTGCTGTGCGTGTGTATTATACATGTGCGTACGTGTATGCGCGTGTGTCTGCTTGTGTGTTGCGTGCGTGCTGCTGCGCGCTGCGCGGCGCGTGCGCGGGGTGCTGGATCATGTGTGGTGCTGTGTGCGCGTACGTGCGTATGTGCGTACTGTGTGCGCGCGATTATTGTATGGGTGTGTGCGCGCTGTGTATGTTGTTGGGCGCGTGTCTGGTGGTCGTGTGTGTGTGTGTGTGTGTGGTGTGGTGTGTGTGTGTGTGTGTGTCAGTGTGGTGATGCGTGTGTGCGTGTGTGTGTGTGCTGTCGGTGTGTGTCGTGCTGTGCATGCGTTCCGTGTGTGGTGGTGCATTCAGTGTGGATTTTATACAGCGCCACAGTATTGCGCGGTGGCGTAACATCTGCTACAACTACTACAAACATCCTCGCGCTTAGGTCTCGTCGATGTGAGCAATCGATGGAATGTTTTTTAAACATTCAGTCCAAAACCGATCTACGTCGAAACGCCGCTCCTCGATACGTGATGGACGCCGAAACGCAGGGACATGTAGCTTTAAAATCAGGCGATTTATCGGAACATGAATTCATTGCGTGTGTCGTGTGCGTGCGCGTGTGTTGTGTGCCGCGCCTTGCGGGCGTGGCCGTCGACGTGTGTGTGCGTAGTGTGTGCGTGCGTGTGTGCGTTGCTGTGTTGTGCGGCGCGTGCGTGTGCGTGCGTGTGTTGTGGTGTGCTGCTGTGCGGTGCTGTGTCGTGTGCGTTCTTAGTGTGCGTTGCGCGTACTTGCATGCGTGTGGTACCCTCACTCCCCGGTTGGTGTGGGGGGGGGCAGCCGCCCCGATTAACGATGCCATCAATTATCGGCTGGTCGAATTCAACATTAACAAAATCCGTGTTAAGCACGGGGTAGCAAGGTCACGTTAAAGTTCACTCGGCGGGCCTGTCTCCCCATCTCTCTTCACACAA
>NW_014577249.1:0-464 GCF_000485595.1 Priapulus caudatus
GCATCAAAAGGTTAGAACGAATAAACGAGAACACTATTATTGTAGCTGGTAAAAACATAAAGGTAGCAGAACACCTAGAACCTTATTAAAACCTGTGACTGCTTGTGTATTACCAAGAGTCCACAATATAAAATTGTCTGACTCCCTGTAAAACCCCATATTAACGTCCTATGGAGATATTAGGAGAGAGAGAGAGAGAGATAGCGCGCGTCAGATTGTCTCTATTTATTCACGCGCAGTCACGCGGTACATGTATACGTACTCGCGCTCACGCAAATATACGCCCGCACGCGCACGCACACGCACACACACACACGCACACATACACGCACGCACACACACACACACACTGCACTCTAACTGGAGCAGACAGACTGACCCTCGTTATTCAGCCGGCTATTGATTGTACAAATTCCTGGCGTGCGCACGCACACGCACACGCACACACGCACACACACACACAC
>NW_014577249.1:1863-3870 GCF_000485595.1 Priapulus caudatus
AGAGAGAGAGAGAGAGAGAGAGAGAGAGAGAGAGAGAGAGAGAGAGAGAGAGAGAGAGCGAGAGAGAGAGACGACGACGACACACACACACACACACACACACACACACACACACACACACACACACACACACACAGAGGTAACTCGAACGACTTTGCGTTGATGATGATGGCGCTGGCACACGATCTTGTCTACATCACCGTGTAGTGTGTGTCTGTGACTCGATTATAGTGATAGTGATAGTGATCGATATATATATTTATTTATATAATTATATCAAGAGCTAATACTACAGGTATTATTAACTCTTGAGATATGTATATATATGTGTGTGTGCGTGCGTGCGTGCGTGCGTGCGTCTGCAGCTGCGCTCGCAATATCAGTGGCGTACGTACAGGGTTGACATTAGAATCGGTGTCAACATGTACAGGTGTGTTTCCGCATTAGCACTGTCGTCTGCAATAGCAGCAGCATCGTTCTACGTCATCGTCAGCATCTTCATCCGCATCCGCATCAGTACCATCATCTTTCTGCGTCAGCATCATACGTTTGCAACCTGTTCGCGTGTGTGTTTTTCGCGAGTGGCGATCAGCAACGCTTGCGACGTTGTCTATAACTTCTATCTCACACGTCGTTTGGTCTATTATTGAAGAAGGTCAACGAAACAGGGCCGTGCGTATGTATACGTGACATTTTCCAAAATTGGCCGCGATGTGACTGGTGCAGACAAATGTGTGCGGTGGCTGGCTGCTCGTCGTAATCGAAATGCCTCGATCCATCGAGCTACTCGCTCTCTCTGCCGAATCGACTGGAGTCTACAGTCGATCCCCTGAGTAGATTAAACGTGTGACAGGATTCTTCAACTGGTTCCCAGCCTGCAGGGCCGTAGGCTCTGGGGGAGGGGAGCAAGGGGGCACCTGCCCCACTAGATTTTGGAGCAAAATTAAAAAATTGGCTTAGTTAATAATCGTAAATAACCCTAACGTGATTTTTTGGTCTCTTATCCGTGAAAGCCTTGTCTCAGACTCAACCCTACCACACTACGGACGTCTATCAAGAGTTGCGCCCGTCGCTCATCATTACACATTTGAGTCAAGAAATTGCCCCCTCCCCCCCTAAGAATATGCTCAGCCTACGGCCCAGCTTACTCCGTTCTGCAGCCAGTCGTGGAATAACTGCGATGGATTAATGACACAGTCCTGCTAGCAATGAATTGTCTTACTAAATTGTCGGTTGTACAACAGCGAAACTGGTACAATTCGTCAATTTGACTGCATGAAGTCGGTAGTGTAACCCCAACTTTAGTTAGTAGTTTGTCGGTCCCACACACAGCGCACTGAACTGAATCGAAAACGTTGTCAATAGCTAACGTGTATAAGTAGGGGAGGGATGAAAAGAACGCTGTACATTATATATGTAACAACGAAGGTTGGTTAAAACGGTATACCAGTTGCCATGTGAAACTCATAAAACTGAAATGTCTTGCTAGTATTTGTATTCTTCGAAGATGACATGGAGCAGGAAAAATAATGTAAACAATCTAAATAATATTCCGTCTAGGGGTTGTGCTCCTAGTACAGATATGTGTGAGTGTACAGATATGTGTGAGTGTACAGATATGTGTGAGTGTACAGATATGTGTGAGTGTACAGATATGTGTGAGTGTACAGATATGTGTGAGTGTACAGATATGTTTGAGTGTACAGATATGTGTGAGTGTACAGATATGTGTGAGTGTACAGATATGTGTGAGTGTACAGATATGTGTGAGTGTACAGATATGTGTGAGTGTACAGATATGTGTGAGTGTATAGATATGTGTGAGTGTACAGATATATGTGTGTGTACAGATATGTGTGTGTGTACAGATATGTGTGAGTGTACAGATATGTGTGAGTGTATAGATATGTGTGTGTGTACAGATATGTGTGAGTGTACAGATATGTGTGAGTGTACAGATATAGATGAGATACAGATACAGATGTAGAGATAGTGTCCAGGGATATA
>NW_014577249.1:9425-13460 GCF_000485595.1 Priapulus caudatus
ACTTACGGTTCAATGATATAGATAATAGAGCATGGTTCATTGGTTGTGAGAGCAAAGCCGATGTGTTACACTACATAGTTGTCAATCTCGCCATGGTACTATGGCTTATGGGGTGCCAACGGTAAACATATTATTTAGCACATTATATAGCGTATAAAGTCATTATTTACTAAATAATGCCTTTATATAATAAATAATATATTATATGTTAAATAATGTATTATTTGCTAAATAATACATTATTTAACATATAATATATTATTTAACATATAATATATTATATAATTAAATAATACATTATTTAACATATAATATATTATATATTATATAATATATTATATAATAATATAATATATTATATGTTAAATAATGCATTATATAATTATATAATATATTATATAATTATATAATATATTATATAAATAAATAAAAATATATAATATATTATATGTTAAATAATGTATTATTTAATTATATAATATATTATATGTTAAATAATGTATTATTTATTTATATAATATATTATTTATTATATAAAGGCATTATTTAGTAAATAATGACTTTATACGCTAAATAATGTGTTAAATAATATTTTTACGGTTGGCACCCCATAAACGACGTGACCCGTTACTGCGTGTAGGTGTTTGGCGAGATTGTTTGCTTTTCGTAAATAATGAAAGGCCCGGCCGATGCATTTCGCATCAAAGTGGAAAAATTCGGCATTTTTGCCCGCTTTCGGAAGTGAACGAGTGCGTCATTCATTGAACATTGAAGTTTTTCTTAAAAAATTTTCGGAATTATTTAACCTAACCGCGCTACTCGATTGTTTTAGCCAATGAACGTAGCTGTGTGTGTGTGACGTCTTGGCCGCGCGCTTTATGCTTGGCTTAGCGGGCCTCGAAATGGATATCGGAGGCAGGCACCTCGCAACGCGCGTGTTTGTTTACATATAGCTTTATGACGTATGGTGTTCGGGAGTTCCGCGATGATAACCACGTAATTTCTCAGGATTTCTTAAGGTGCATGGAACATTTTACCAATTTAGTGGTGTCAGTTAGTCACAGATATGTCACAGTAAGTACTAACCGTATATGTTTCACATACGTTGACCTATTTTGCACACAGGCGGTCGATCATTGTGAAAAATTGTGTGAATATTTATTTTTATTGGGACGTTCCAAATGCCTGTGCTTTCATCAGTCTTGTACGTCAATGCACGTGCGCCAAGAGCCACAAACTCAACACAATTTCGTCTCTGTTATTGTTAACGCCTGAATGCGTGATTGATCAGGGAGG
The DNA here is from genome assembly GCF_000485595.1 of Priapulus caudatus. Lineage (NCBI taxonomy): Eukaryota > Metazoa > Priapulida > Priapulimorpha > Priapulimorphida > Priapulidae > Priapulus > Priapulus caudatus. The sequence goes on from NW_014577249.1 coordinate 10,722, forward strand.
GGGTGCATGCAAGAGGGAGACATTTTCTTTGGGGTTCCGAAAAACACAATTCCACTTGACAATTGCATGGGCCATTTCAATTGGAAGCTCTGCATAATGGACCCCCAACAAGCCTTTTGACTGACTAGTCAAGAAGTTCAAAAGTCTGTATATTGCTCTTGTTTAGCCGCCGATAGTTCTTATTTAGAACGAAGTCTTTATTGTTATCTATCTTCTAAAACTACAGACCATCCGCTGACCGCTGTGGAGACCTGCGCCGGGCCTCGAATTTGGCGCACGTCTCTACTGCGGACAGCGGTTCATACTTGAACATCCCCGCGGTCGCGTGCGCATATCCCGCGGGACTGCGCGTCTCATCCGCGCGCAGCGCTCAGGATCAACAGCAAAGCTGTGCCACGCAATCTTGTATCATGTCTCTCTGGATTTTCCGATTTGCTACTCTGATCGGTAGTGTGAATACTGACCAAAAAGTTTAAAGTTAGTGATTAGTAGTATTATTAGCTCTTGGCAGTATCAAACCGGAAATCTGTAGTGCATGCTATGTGCGCGAGCTTCCGTTTGGTTTGTAATTGGCTTTGGCTGAAGTTATTTTCGTGATTGACAATTTTTATATGTCGCCACGGGAGCCGCGTGCGCGCATGGGTGGTAGTGACGAAGGGCTCCGTATCGAGTTCACAGGCGTTAGAACATGTGTCCGCCGCCGGCTCGTGCACGTGCGCGCGCAGCACGTTTTTATCCCGTTGCCCGGATTTCCATAAACACGGTGGCAAAAATACGCATAATACTGTGATAATAAACACGAATCTAGTTTCGCAGACAGGAAGGAACATGTATACGGTGAAGGCGAATTATTGTATAAAGCGCATTCAATTGTCGCCAAGTTTCCTGTGTCGAGTCGGTGTCTGTTCACGTATATGCCTAGTGCGCTCACACAGTTTTCATCCTATTTCTAAAGATGCGGACGCAGTCGCACGAAATCATTTCGCAGGAAACGAATATTTGACTTGCTCGTGCTCTCGTGTCTGGATTTTTTATTCAAAGCAGCTGTTATCCCCTCGGAAACCTTCACCCCTAGAAATCGCAACCCTGGAAAGAAGCTGTGTAGCAAGAAATATCTACGCAGTGGTGGGGAAGGAAGGAAGGTCGTGGTGCTATCGCGTTCTACGGCTAATTATCTTTAGAGAGTGAGTCTGTCTGCATATAGAGCAAAGTGATGATTTATATTCGTATAGAGAACAGTCAGTGTAGAACTTGTGTAGAACAGTCAGTGTGATCATGCAACGGTATATATATATATATATATAGTGGAAAAGATCTTGGGTTTCACTATATTCAGTAGTTATAATATTTGGAAAAAGAATAATCCGATATTCTGTTATATGCCCTACACTGATTAACGGAATATAATCCGTGTAATACCACGGGTTATATATGAAGTCGGCACGTAATTACTATACGGTATAGAGTTCTAATTATATTAATATATATATATATAGGTTATATATATATAACAAATTCAAATAATAGGTTAAGGGTGTTTAAGTTTTAATACGCGAGCTTTCGAGATGTGCATCTCTTCATCTGGCAATGACTAATCCATCCACGGGCCACAGCCACCATCGGCTAACATACGCGTGCATCCTCTATCCCTCCCTCCCGCTCACCCGATCTCTCTATATCAGTCTCTCGCTGTGTGTCTGTCGCTCCTCTCTCGTTCTATCATTCTCACACCTCTCTATCTCTTTCTCGCTCGCGTCCTGCGTCGCCTCGCCCTCTCATCACCTCCTACTCGATCCTCTACACTCTCCTTCTCTGTCTCGTCCCGTCTCCCCTCATCTCTCTTCTCTCATTTCACTCTCTCTCTCTCTTCGCTGTTTCGCTCTTCTCTCCCTCTTCTCTTCTCTCTCTGTCTCTCTCAAATCTCGTCCCTCTCTCTTCTCTCGCTCTCTCTGACTCTCGTCTCATCTCACATCTCTTCTTGTGTGTGTGTGTGTGTTGGTTGGTGTGGTGTTGGATGATGGTTGTTTGGTCTGTCGTCTATCTAATTTCCGTATCTTCCTCTCTCTCCCTCTCTCTCTCCCTCTCAATATATATATAATAATAATAAGATATATCACTCTTTCCGATCTCTCATCTTTCTCCTCCTCTCTCAGTGCTCTCTCTCTTGTCACCACGCCTGCCTCTGATTCTCTTCCTACTCTTTACGCTCCATCATCCATCCATCCATTCCACCATACCATCCATCAGCCATCCGCATACAGTCCATTACCATTCAATCAATATCACCCATCCATTGCCAAATACTCATCTCATTACTCGTGCCATTTGTTGTGATATTTTTCCGGACAGTCCCCTGCAAGTATGTTATAATTAGCCGATGTTTTGCAGCATTATACAAACATCCGAAATACTACACTACACTACTACTACTGACTACTACTACTACTAGACTACTACTACTACTACTACTACTACAACTATTAACGCTAACTGCTAAACTCACTGCACTGCTACTTGCTATTCGCTGGCTGCCATGCTGCTAGCTCGGCGCTGGCGCTGCTGCCGCGCATACTGCTGCGGCTCTGCTATGCTTGCTATGCACTGCACTGAGCTACTAGCTCTTCTACTCTGCTAGCTGCTTGCTAGCGCTGCGCATGCTAGCTGCGCGCTGCATGCTGCTGCTGCTGCGACTGCAGCTGCTCCAAACGACTACGCTACTACCTAACGACGCTACTGACC
>NW_014577249.1:15160-19761 GCF_000485595.1 Priapulus caudatus
TCAGCAGACATAACCTATATATGATATTAATATAATTATAATTATAATTTACCGCTATAGGTAATTAACGTGGGCCGACTCATATATAACCCGTGGTTTCTAAGGCCGTCATAAATTATTTGCAAGCACTCGCGCGCAATGTTGCGCAATGGTTAGTAATAGTGCTAAAGGGTATACTGTTATATATACGTTATATATATATATAGTATATATATTATAATATATATATATATAATATATATATAATTACGGTATGGAAGCGTGTCCGCCCGTAAGGTTCCGCTATCGTTCACTGTGTATTTTATTTTGTTTTCTGACGCGGAGCGTCTGGTGTTATTATGAACTGAATTCTCTAGCTTCATCAAGCAAGCTGTCTTCTACCACAGGCCACCGCGGCAATCATACATAGTCCTGGGTGTACAAACTCACAGGGCACTTGAACGTCTCATAAATAAATAAAAAAAGGTAAATTAAACACGAAATGTATTTACTACCAAAGTTTAATGTTTCCTACTCTATTTCGCCTATAATGCCACCTGTAAATGCCGGTCAAATCTCATCCTTGCGAACACACAAGTACAGCCGCACTCTAGCTGGCTAGCCACTGACACATAAATATATTAGTTCTTTGTTTATATTTTTGTGTCAGTAATATATTTATGTTGTCAGTGTGCAGCAGCTGAGCGTGCTGCGCGCCAGCGTGTCGACAGTTTAGTTGCAGATGATTTCATATTGGACGGATTTACAGGAAATTGTCGCCAATAATAGGTGAAAGAAGAATACGAAAAACGATTAAGAACATTTTTGTTTTTTTGTCGAGGTTAGAATAGATTTCGTATTTTTATTTATCCAAGTCCTGTGGTGCAACTGTTGTATACCTCAAGTTCAGAATTTAAATTCAACATGAAAACGGGTTTTCATAAAAGCATGCAGGAGTGAATAATAATAGATTATATACTATATTATCTATAATAGTATCTATAATCTATATACTATATCTATATACTAAGATCTATATACCATATATCTATATCTATATATCTATTATCCTATATATCTATAATGCATATATCTATATATCATATACTATATTATCTATATCTATATATTCTATATTATTCTATATCTATTATATTCTATATCTAATATATCTATAATCTATATAACCTATTATCTATATACTAATAATCTATATATTCTATATATATCTATATCTATGCTATCTATATCTATATATCTATATCTATATCTATATTATGTCTATATATCACTAATATATCTCATATATCATTATACTAGATTATATATCTAGATCTCTATATCTTATATAGTCTAATATCTAACTACTACTACTACTACTACTACTACTACTGCTACTGCTACTGCTGCTGCTGCTACTACTGCTGCTACTGCCACTGCTGCTGCCACTGCCATTCCTCACACAACCTGGTTCGGCACACTTCCTGCCAGCTGTATGTATTCCTGATATTTTCCCTATGCTATCCCCCTGCTAAGCCTACACATCCCTGCTATTCCTGCTATGTTACCACCTTCCTGTTTTGTATATTCCCACTATTGTCTTCACGTTACCTTCTCTCTCTCAGCTACGCGGGTTCCCGCCTATTATGGGTCTATTCGTGCTGCCCTTCAGCGTTGCGTGTGCACGCCCCACACCACGCACTCACACACCCATCACCCTGGTATTTATTTTTTCGAAGGCACGCCGAAGCGCCCCTCGATCGCTCACATACTTTTACGGACACGTGTGCAAATTTGTCAGGCGGGCGGGCGGGCGCTTGTCGCTGCCAAAATAGCCACGAGGCTAGTACAGGGGGCAGGCGGGCCGGCTGACCGGGCACCGGGCGTATAAAGCATGCAGCTTAATCGACGCCTAGCACGGGGCGAACACGCACGCGCGTGTGAGCGCGTGTACGTACAGACTCTCACCACGCTGCCGCTCTCTGATCCGGCCCAATTATGTACTTAACCTTCGCCCCGGCGTGTCACCGGCAGCCCGTCTCCTCCTCTCTCTCTCCTGTTTCATTGGCAGCTGTTGACAGCAGCGGAGGCTGAGGAGCTCTTTGGGGATGCGGCAGCAGCAATCACTGCCCCGTGGTGACTGTGTTAAAGTCTCGCGCCATCACCGGGGTGGACTTGGGCGAGAATTTGCGAGAGGAAAGTCGCTAATCGTGTTAAGGTTTGCGTGTATTCGTGTTGAATACGTACGCAGGGACGCCAATCATGTTTAAAACATCACCACCGCTGTAGCATTATCACAACCGCTCTGCGTTTACCGGCTTCAGTTAAAAAAAAAACGGAAATGGTGAAAGTACCTATATGCGTTTCAAGGGTGTGTAAATATTTCTCGGGGACTTTGGAGAAGTTAGTAGTGTTTAGGCTCTTTCATAATATACCTGTGTCGGTTTCTATCGATCGCTAGTAGCGTATGCTGCGGTCAGGAGTGAATAATAATAGATTTTATAGATGATAGATTTTATAGATTTATTTATGGATAGATTTTATAGATTTATTTACGGATCGATTTTATAGATAATAGATTTTATAGATTTATTTATAGATAGATTTTATAGATAATATATTTTATATTAGAATAATCTATTATTATTCACTCCTGCTGCGGTTTGCAGGAATAGCTGACGTGACTTGCCCAGAGCTGTGCGCTTTTCTAACCTTGATGCGAAGCTGGGTTTATATCTGTCTGGATTACTTTTACGTTTAGCGTAAAAAGTACGAACGTACGAAACGTTTTTGTCTTGATTCTTACGAAACAAAATCTATGAAAATACATTTAGTGTTTTTCTTCAGTTTTTATTGGTGGTATTATACTATCCATTTTTGCTGCTTTCCTGTGTAAACACACAGTTGCTTCGAACACAACCCTAATTATTTTTTTCAATTTTTGCTATGCATGGCAAGCATTAATAAACAAACCTGTCACTCATTGAAATTATTTTAGCAACCATGGCCGTTTCTTCGCATTCAAACCGTTATCTCTATTAGTAAATATTTGTGCAATATTATTTTATCGTTTTTTATCACTTTCTGATCCGTGTAACACAGGTCTTTCATCGGGCGTTCTATTATATACCCTTCTGTGAATATAGTATACATATATATATATATATATATATATTATATATATATATATATATATATATATATATATATATATATATAATATATATATAATTACGGTATGGAAGCGCGTCCGCCGTAAGGTTCCGCTATCGTTCACTGTGTATTTTATTTTGTTTCTGACGCGGAGCGTCGTGATAACTGAATCTCTCTACTTCATCAACAAGTGTCTTCTCCACAGGCAGCCGCGGCAATCATACGTAGTCCTGGGTGTACAACTCACAGGCACTTGGAACGTCTCAATAAATAAATAAAAAAGGTAAATAAACACGAAATGTATTTACTACCAAAGTCTTAATGTTTCTCTACTCTATTTCGCCTATAATCACCTGTAAATGCCGGTCAAATGCTCATCTGCAACACACAAGTACACCGCACTCTAGCTGCTGCACACTGACACATAAATATATAGTTCTTTGTTTATATTTTTGTGTCAGTATATATTTATGTGTCAGTGTGCAGCAGCTAGCGTGCGGCGGCCAGCGTGTGACAGTTTGTTGCAGATGATCATTTGGACGGAATTTACAGGAAATTGTCGGCAATAATAGGTGAAAGAGAATAGAGAAACATTAAGACTTTGGTAGTAAATAGATTTCGTATTTATTTATTTATCCAAGTGCCTGTGGTGCAACTGTTAGTATACCTCAAGTTCAGAATTTAAATTCAACATGAAAACGGGTTGTTTCATAAAAGCATGCAGGAGTGAATAATAATAGATTATATATATATTATCTATATATCTATATCTATATATAGCTGTGGTCGCAGCGTAAACTGTGGCAGTTTTAACGTAGCCCCATATTGCAACTGTCATTGCGTATATATATTATCTATATATCTATGTTTGTATATAGCTGTGGTCGCAGCGTAAACTGTGGCAGTTTTAACGTAGCCCCATATTGCAACTGTCATTGCGTAAACTAGATTCTATAATTTTTTTGGAGGAGGGGAATCGGTGTGTGTGACCTGGAGCGTGTAAACAAGAATCCCTGATTTTGAGGAATTTCCCTGATCCCCTGATGTGTGAGTGGCATGTGAGCGAACTGTCGTGGATGACGGATGGGGGTGGTGGGAGTTGGGATTTAGGGGGAGCGGCGAGCTAACGTAAATAAGAGCCCACATGCCAGAGCTGCAGCAATGAGGAAGCAGCGGGAGAAAACGCTCACTAAGGAGATCGGTAGTGCGCGAGAGAAAATGCGAGAGTAATAGAGAGGAAGAGAGGGGAAAGAAAAAGGGAGAGAGAGAGAGTGCGAGCGAGAGAGATAGAAAGTGTGTGAGACAGAGAGGAGAGATAGAAAGTGTGTGAGACAGAGAGGAGAGAGAGGAAAGGGGAGAAAGAGAGGGAGAGAGAGGAAAGGGGAGAGAGAGAGAGAGAGAGAGAGAGAGAGAGAGAGAGAGAGAGAGAGAGAGAGAGAGAGAGAGAGAGAGACGAGAGAGAGAGAGAA
>NW_014577249.1:19786-24861 GCF_000485595.1 Priapulus caudatus
GATGTATTCGTGTTGAATACGTATCGTACGCGGGACCGCCAATCACTTGCTTTAAAACCTCCCACCGCTTAGCTTATACTAACCGCTCGCGTTTACCGCTCAGTTACAAAAAAAAAGGAAATGTTTGGAAAACCAGAGTACGCTAATATGCGTTTCAAAGGGTGTGTAAAATATTTCTCGGGGACTTTGAGAAGTTAGTAGTGTTTAGGCTCTTTATAATATACCTGTGTCGGTTGTCTTATCGATCGGCTTAGTTAGCGTATGCTGCGGTCAGGAGATGAATATAATCGTTTTATAGTACTCGATTAGATTTCTTGATAGATTTTATTATGATTTAGCTTTTCACTAGGCTTACTTACGATCGTTTATACTACATGATTTAGATTTGATGTTTATTTATTAGGTTTTATGATATATAATATTTATTTAGTAATTATTATTTATTCATCCTGCTGCGGTTTTGCAGGAATAGCTGACGTGATTGGCCCAGAGCCTGTGCGCTTTTCTAACCTTGATGCGGAAGCTGAGTTTCATATCTGTCTGGGTTACCTTTTACGTTAGCGTAAAAGAGTAACTGAACTGTACGAAACGTTTTTTGTCTTGATTTCTTACGAAACAAATCTATGAAAACTACATTTAGTGTTTTTCTTCAGTATTTTATTGTGGTATTTAATATCCTTTTTGTGTCTTTCTGGCTGTTAACCACAGTTGCGTTCGAAACAACCCTAATTATTTTTTTTTACAATTTTTGTCTATGTCATGCAGCATTAATAAACAAACCTGTCACTCATTGAATTATTATTAGGAACCCTATGGCCGTTTCTTCGCTTTCAAAACCGTTTCTCTCTTGTAAATATTTGTGGCAAATATTATTTTATTCGTTTTTTATCACTTACTGATCCGATGTAAACAGGTCTTTCATCGGGCGTTCTATTATATAACCTTCTGTGAATATAGTTACTATATTATATATATCTATTATTATATATGTAATATATATATTATATATTTATATATATATATATAGATATATATAATATATATATAAGTATACTAGTTTATTATATAAAAAAATTCCATTATTTATGCTTGTGATTTATACACTTTAAATACTCAAAAAAAACAGGGAAATACAATCGCTTGTAGATCATACACGAATCACCAAGGTCACGAGACTCGTTTGTAGCTTTATTTGTCCGTTAATACTATAAAAGCTAAATATGAATATTTTTCACCACTAAAATAACTCGACGAGCGAAAATTTGCGATGGATACTTATCGGTGAAGTTTTATTCAATGATTCAATTTAAACTTTTCGTCAATTGTTCTAGCTATCGCATTCTAATGTGGAGGCCGCGGCCGGCTTAACCTCTTGGCATTCTTTGTTTGTGAGATCGCCGTGAGTCCGTCCGCCACGTCGCGGCCTGTGTTTGGAACGCGCGAGACACTGGAGCCGGGAGCGTTGCTAGCGAATGCTGTATAGCCTCCTCTACTGCGTCACGAATTATATGCCGAATCCTCGCAGTTGGCTTCCAACGCCTTGACTTCCGGCTTAACCCGCGGGCTTGACAGCTTCCCGAAGATCTCTGCCTGCGCATCAACTCCCCCATCGTGATTTCACGCGCATTCGTTTCACGCGCTGGAGAACGGTCCTTAATCTTGAGCGGCTGTAAGTACACTGTGCCAGGCGCGTAGGGGTACCGTCACTTAAAAGTCTCAATATTTAGAGGCGAAGGAGCGAGGTAGAAGACTTTGCGCGCTATTTCTCGCCGGCTATTTCTCTTCGTGGCAAGACAGTTTATCATGCGTCAGCGATGCTTCGTGTTTGGTGCGTTTACGACTGCTAGGAGGTATGTCTTGTATCTGCTGTGTTCGTATGCGTACTTATATGGTGTCCCGTGTCTGTTCATAGCATACTTCTTGTTACCGCGTGCACCCTTTCATGTACATTAATTTAGCGGTGTACCGATATATCGCCGCTGAGAATCATTGTTTTCTTCCTATTACGTTACGTTTTACAGTTCCCAGTGAACGCTTCCTTTCTGTTCTGCTGTTTTTCTCTTGCGTTTGTGTGTCTTCGGTGCCGCAGCAAATGCGGCAACAGCTTATACATATATGTGGCTTCAGTGTTGCGTTTTCCGATGGGCCAATCAACGCTTTCACTAGATTTCAATTAAAACTATTAGAATTTTTAATCCTCCTGTTATAACGGCTAAAATTGCGAATAGTTGTTGTTAACTCATTAGGATATAGAAAAATCTATCGATAAGCGACGATTATCAGTATAATTATATTGTGTTTTGCGCGTTATTTTGAGTAGAGTCGCATAGTGCTATTAAAGCACGACACAATTTCAAACGTTACCTCCGTGAATAAAGCATTTTGCAAATCAACATCCGTTAGGGCTTAGGAGATGTTGTCAGACGTTGCTAGAATGTTGACAGTTGTACCTTGGTTGAGATGTGTTAAAGACTGTGGAAGGGCGATGGATATGTTGTCGGGGTTTGGTTAGGATGAATAGGTGAGATTGGGGGTGTTGTATAAATGAGAATGGTGGGAAGCGGTGGCGGTATTGTTTTGAGTATAGAGACTGGGTGTGGTGGAGGTGTTTGTTTGAATGAGGAGGGTGGGTGTGGTGGAGGATGTTGGTTGAATGAGGAGGGTGGGTGTGGTGGAGGTGTTGGTTGGATGAGGAGGGTGGGTGTGGTGGAGGTATTGGTTGGATGAGGAAGGTGGGTGTGGTGGAGGTGTTGGTTGGATGAGGAGGTGGGTGTGGTGGAGGTGTTGGTTGAATGAGGAGGGTGGGAACAGTGGAGGCATTGGGGGCAAGAGGAAGTGTAGGCATGATAAGCGTGTTGATAAATAAGGAGGTGGCCATGGTACAGGCAGGCGACGAGGAGGGTGGACGCGGTGGTGGGGTCGCGATACGGGGAGGGTGGAGATGGTGTGGGTGCGGTGGTGGGGTCTCGATACGACGAGGGTGGAGATGGTGTGTGTGCGGTGGTGGGGTCGCGATACGGGGAGGGTGGAGATGGTGTGGGTGCGGTGGTGGTGTCGCGATAAGGGGAGGGTGGAGATGGTGTGGGTGCGGTGGTGGGGTCGCGATAAGGGGAGGGCGGAGATGGTTTGAGTGTGGGTGCCACACGCGAAGACTAACTAAACACCGAGTTGCCGCATCCAGTTTCCCGTTAGAATCATTCCAGAAGTCCCTGGCTGCCGACAACCTAGCTGCCCATCAGAAACTATAACCAGGCAGGACCTGTGTGGTTCTAGCCCCTTGCCAGTTTAGCCAGACAAATTAGTATCTTAAATTGGAAGCAGGTGGGGGCCGGACCTCTCTCTCTCTCTCTACTATTCACGACTGCCGAGGTCTTAGAAAAAGTAGCTGCTGTCTGTCCGCGCACCCGTGTGTGTCTGGCATTAATCTTGTTCGCTCTTCTAGAAGCTCTGTGTGCGCGTCTGCTGCGGGTGGGTTATTTATGCCAGCGGTTGTCCGGTGTGTGCTGGAGGCCTGGAGTCTTCCTTACTCCTAAGCATCCTCTGACCATGCGGTTCAACCCTCCCGCGACAAGATGCGCTCACAACAGTAAGCATCGAAATCATGCACAGCGGATAAGCACTTAAAATGGACGCATTGTGCACTTTTGGTTAGAATTGTGAAACTGCACGCACGCGCGTACTACAATAGGTGCTGAAGATTTTCTGATATAGTGCCAATTGAACAGCGTGCCTCTGTGCGCATTACAATTTTATATCGACGTTCGAATGTGATGACTTGCTTCACCGATCTACAGTCGAATCTTGATATTTTACGGCTTGCAGAGCGTAAAATGTTAAAATCAAACGTTAACCATCAAGCGTTAATCGGCAGCTAGTGTCAACAAGCGTGAACCCTCAGTATAGTCACAAGTATAGCAACTCGCTAGCGGACAGGACGTCGGGAATTCGTTAAACCCGCATGAGAACATGAGCTAATAGTCCCATGCAGTCGTATTCGTGGCCGAACGCTACACCGTTCACTCACCTGTTCCGACTTCGTGTTCCTTCACTAGTGACACCATCGTGTTTACGTAGTTGACATTTTTACTAGCATCTCTACAGCTTTTCTATAGCTTTTCTACATTCTAGCTGCAGGCTAGATAACCTTACACCGGTGTGTGAAAGCAAGAAAATGCATCGCTGTGTGAGGTTAACAGGTGAGGGTGTACTTACGACCTGGCTTGCTGCTGCTCCACCTCCTGACCAAACGGGGTTTGGGTCGTTCTTGCGCAGAAAATTTGGTTTTGCGCATGAAAAAAGCATCGAGTGTAGGTTTCTGTAGGATCATGTAAAGTATCAAGAGAGTATGCTTTGATTCATGAAAATTAGTCGATCGATTTATATTAAGGGTTATTTTGTATATTTTTCTCTTGTCGAATGCATATCACATTTATCAATCGATATATCAAATATATCGGATCATATCATTAGGGGTTGATATTGACACTTGTCATTGTTAACCCCTAATATCATATATCGAATATATCGTTTCCGGTTCTCGGAACCTCACGTAAATGCAATAAGTGGAAGATTCTTGCTTTACTGTAATGGAATAATAACTTATACTATTACTATTATATTATAATATAATATATTATATACTATAATATATAATATATATATTATATAATATATGCTATAATATTACTATTACGTTAGCGTTTGCGTGCATGGAGATACATTTTCATAAGTCATGATGCCATCGCTGCGACATGTATACGTGTTTGGGATGCCCACTAAGAATAATATAAACCTGTTACGTACCAAGGTTACGATTACAATAATTATTTACAAGATTATTAACAAGGTTACCTGCACGCGTAGGCTACGTAATACATATACACGTGTAGTGATGGTGTATATGGTGCATGCGCATTGTGTAGCCTACGTGGGACTATTTTGTTGATGAGTGGGTGGGTGGATGGATGGGCGGGTTTAGGTCGGTGGGTGGGTGGGTTGGTTTATTTGGTAGATGGATGGATGGATGGATGGATGGATGGATGGATGGATGGATGGATGGATGGATGGATGGATGG
>NW_014577249.1:24871-35067 GCF_000485595.1 Priapulus caudatus
ACACATAAATATATAGTTCTTTGTTTATATTTTTGTGTCAGTATATATTTATGTGTCAGTGTGCAGCAGCTAGCGTGCGGCGGCCAGCGTGTGACAGTTTGTTGCAGATGATCATTTGGACGGAATTTACAGGAAATTGTCGGCAATAATAGGTGAAAGAGAATAGAGAAACATTAAGACTTTGGTAGTAAATAGATTTCGTATTTATTTAGCATTATATTTTATTGAAACGCTCCAAGTGCCTGTGGTGCAACTGTTAGTATACCTCAAGTTCAGAATTTAAATTCAACATGAAAACGGGTTGTTTCATAAAAGCATGCAGGAGTGAATAATAATAGATTATATATATATTATCTATATATCTATATCTATATCTATATCTATATCTATATCTATATCTATATATCTAGATCTATATACCTATATCTATATCTATATGTCTATATATCTATATCTATATATCTATATATCTATACCTATATATCTATATCTATATATCTATATCTATATCTATATCTATATATCTATATCTATATAACTATATCTATATATCTATATCTATATATCTATATCTATATATCTATATCTATATATCTATATCTATATCTATATATCTATATCTATATATCTATATCTATATCTATATATGTATATCTATATATCTATATATCTAGATCTATATCTCTATATCTCTATATCTATATATCTATATCTATATATCTATATCTATATATCTATATCTATATAATATATAGATCTATTATTATTCACTCCTGATAACATGTGTAGGGAACGATCAGTTGTAAATGGAGCGCCAGGAGGAAGATGGGGTGGGCTGGGAGTTAGCTACTAGATAGCTCATTGGGTAGTTTGAGTGAGGAGAGGACGAGGCGAGGAAGGGCGTGCGTTGCTGAAAACTGCAGCATATTGATTCCTTTTTCTATTCCCAGACGTTTTCTTTCGCCGAAATTCGAAACGGTTAGTTTCGCGCGCACAGTAGAGATAGATCGTCTATAAGGCGGTACTGACAGCCAGCCAGGATGCCTGCACACGGCTAACTAACGTATGAGAGACCAACGTAGTGGGGGGGGGGGGGGTCTTAAAACGAATGCAAAGCAGAGGCCGGGTGGAGGTGAACGCACGCTAGGAGAGCGCGGTGGATTGTATATGGAAGCGGGGAAGGTAGGGGGCCGGTTAGGGAGAGGGGGATGCAGCAGTGATGCGGGTGACAAGGGGAATGAAACAACCGTGAGTGAATGCAGGTGACAATTAAGGAAAATTACAATACAATTAAGGAATTATGCGCTTGGAAAGCTGGAAAGCTGATGGCGGGATAGGGAGGCGGGGACTAGGAAGAAAAATGCGTGCGCGCAGACGCAGTGTGAACAATGATGATGATGAGGCTAGCTGTCACGGGTTAGTAAAACTGCACGGAGATGAAGGGCTTGAGACGCGCTGTTTTTCTATCTAAGGCATTGACATGCCGGCTACGTCCGCGAGGGAGTGGGTGGAGAGGGAGGAGGAGGAGGAGGAGGAGGAGGAGGAGGAGGAAGTGTAGGAGGAGGAGGAGGAGGAGGAGGAGGACAAGGAAAAGGAGTAGACGGTGGGACAAGGAAGGAGGAGGAGGAGGGAGGGGTGGGAGTAGAAGTGAGAGGAGGAGGTCTCTCTCTCTCTCTCTTCCCTCTCTCTCTCCCTCTCTCTCTTTCTCTCTCTCTCTCTCGCTACCTTCGCAGCGATGATTCTTTTTGATTTTAAAACGATGGATCTGATGAATATAGGAGACCATCTTCTCCTCTTCAAGCTGTAATTGTTACTTGTTAGGCGTTGTCAAGCGTTGTTAATCTGCCACCGCGTGCGCTATTCTTTCCCCACTGAGCTGTATATAGTTAGTTACACGAGCATCGATTTCAGCAGCGCTTAACACGTCAGCAGATGACCTGTCGCCGAGCACAGAGGCGGGTCACGCCCTCAGCAATTACCGCACTGCCGGATTACGCAATTAACGGGTGCGAATGTCAGTAACTTCTGTAACTTCAGCTGCACTCGCTTTGCTTTGCCTTAATGTTTTCCGGAGCGTCATAATATCGACGCTCTATGTTATATGGCACTCCCGATGTTTTACGGGCACGTTCGAACGCCTTGCGCGGATGTTCAATTGACACGAGTTGTTAACCCGGTATATACCGTGGACGAGCCGATCACCGCCGTGTATTTTTAGGCGGGCTCTTACTTTGGGTTGCACACGCGCGTTCGGATTATTGAAAACAGGTGGAAGGCAAAAACGGCGTCTTCGCTCTCAGTCTGGGATCGGAGGCGTTTCGTCTCTGAACCCTACCCGACCCACACGTATAATTGTCTCTCTCGCCTGCTTAGTTTGGCAACTAGAGAGTAGAGACCTACAGTTTGTGGATATTCCTGGGAAGCTGGCGCATAGCAGAGCTATCGTAATACGGGGACCGTCGGCTGGGACGCGGAGGTGGTAGTCTGTTCATGCTAGTCTTAATTTTACACGTTTCACGGGATTAAGTGAATCGGTAGAGTAGCGTCTGGGCTTGAGGCGGCACGGGTTACGGATAGCTCTGTGGTAAATCTTCAGAAGCGTGTGCGTCAGAACAAGGGATGATAAAAAGATGATGTGTGTTTTCTTAAATATGACGATAAACGTTCGCGCACTTAAAAACAGATGGGATCATCTATTACGTTGTTGTCGCTTCTCTGTACGGATTGTTAAGACGGAGGGAAAAAATGAGACAAACAAGTGTTTTTTCAGATTTCCACGTGGTTATCGTTAGTTACATTTCATTTGCCAGTTTTCATATATTAGTTGGGGTTCCATTGATCATTTTCTTTTAGCTTCCACATGACTCGTGGCTGACAGGGTAAAGGTCTATCTTGGGAAATACGGGACAATTGTACATACAGGTCAATTGTTTAATCACAATTATGCAGCAATTAATAATTTAATAATTAATACAATTAATGCACGTATTTGTTTAATGTTGGAACACAACGTCCGAATGCATTCGGCACTGGAGATCTTTTTTCAAAAATAATAGCGGACACGCTTAATGTTCCATGAATGCCTCGTGCACACGGGCGAAGGTGCCTCCCCTTGCTCCCCAGCTCTCCATTCTCTCAACTTGGTCCGTCTGGTCTTCCTCTAACCTGATCAGTAAATGGTCTCAGGAAGCAAATCGAAAGCTCGTTAAAGTATGCAGGAACAGCCACCCCCTTCTCGCTCACGGGCTGACTGACTACGAGCGATAATACTGTGCACGTGTTAGCTTCAACGCTTCGTGTACACCTCCCCGTGCTCTGTACTGCCACTGCTGGCTATAGCATCTTGTTAGTTACCCTGCTAGAACTGCTACCACGGTTACATAGGGTAAAGTGATTGGTGCGCCCTTCATTGTCGCTGTGGGTTAACGCTGAATTGGTGATATCAGGAGTGAATAAGAATAGATATCTATATTATAATAATAGGAGATAATAATAATAATATATATCAATTATTATTCACTCCTGGTGATATTGTTATAATGGCTTGCATGGAATTGACCTATTCCTGTATGGGCGAGATAACTAAAATACGCCTGGTTATTGTTACTGATGTATTGGGTATCAAAGCTCGCCACCATTGCGCGAGGTTTTGCAGCATGGAATGTCAACTTTGCTGCGTTTTGTTTATTGAATGCATTGTCTTAGGAATGTATCCTATCGCGATTATGATTGGCTAGAGCTGCCTACCAATTAGGTTAGGCGAGCAGGTCGACCACCAATGATCAGTATCGGGGTTTACCATTGGTTAAACTCTCTCGCGACCTCTATTTTTCTTGATTCTTCTTAGTATTCTTCTTCCTTCTCCAACTCCTCTTCTTCTGTTTCTTGTATTCTCCTTCTTCTTCATCTTCTACCACATACAACACATACTCATCACAACCTTCTATGCAATTTAAGGAGTTCTTGTCTCTTCCAAGAGTGGCAAAGTACGAAATAATACTCTCATGTATTTGGAGTGATCGCAACGAATCGCGTGAGCTTTATAAGATTTATAGATTGCTATATTACATCATATAGCATTATATATATATATTACATCAAGAGCTAATAATACCTAACAATATAGGTATTATTAGCTCTTGATTATATTAATATTTTATATTGTATAGCATTACCTTATATAATATATATATATATATATATATATATATATATATATATATATATATATATATATATATATATATACATATATATATTATTACATAGATTGCACACATTACCATTGATGGCAGGCCCGCGTTACTTACCACCCATATATCACTCACACGTCTGTGTGTGGTCTTGCAGGTGGCCCGCCATGCATCGCAGCACGTCGCAGCACGGACGCGTCGTCGCAACCGGAACAATGGGCATCATCCACTGATGGAACCTCAGCCGCGGACAAACAGATGAGTGGTCACCGTGGCAACCAGTCGTCGAGGACGACTGAGAGCGGCGGCGGTGCGGACGGGCGCGGGTGGCTGGGCGTGCCGCCATCACACGGCGCGTCGTCGTCGTCGTCGTCGTCGTCGCCGGGACCGCAGACGAGCAGCCAGCAGCAGCAGCAGCAGCAGCAGCAGCAGCAGCAGCAGCAGCAGCAGCAGCAGCAGCAGCGCGCGTCTCTCGCTCCGCATCACGCGCACATGTCGGCCGGTTCGCTCACGCTGGCGCCCTCTGGTGGGGGCCCGAGCGGCGCGCGCGCGATCGGTCATCATCACGGCATGCCGTCGCACATCGCCGGCATCGGCGGCGTGCTAGCGCCCTCTAGTGCTTCATCGCTGCTGCTGCAGGCCGGCTCGGGGAACGTTTTTCCGTCGCCAGGGGGTGTCGTCGCCGACTACCACGGCCCGCAGCAGCATCTGTACCCGGCGCCGCCGCCGCCCCCCTCGCTGTCCTATCAGCATTCGTCGTCCGGAATTCTCCCGTACCTTCCATTCTACCCCGCGGCGTCGCAGCTGCCGCCGGGCTACCCGAGCAGCCTGCTCTCGCCGCGACACTACCTGCACATGGACTCCTACTCTGCGGTGCTCGCCAGCATGGGCACACACGCGCAGGGTACCCATCTACCTCGCTACGACGTCCCCCCCGCCGCCGCCGCCGCCGCCGCGGGTGGGCAGTACCTCAGCAAGGGGAGCGGCGGTGGGGGCGGGGGCGGGGGCGGCACCCCGGGGTTCCGTGCCCCGGCAGCGCGGAAGCCCGGGGGAGACGCGGTGGCGACAGGGAGCATGAAGCGGCGGTCGACGTCGCCGCCGCACGCCGAGGTGCCGCCGCTGCTGCCGAGCCCCGAATTCAAGCGGCCGCCGGGCAAGGAGGGCAGCCTCAAGTACCGGCTGCTCTCGCGGCCCACCGACCCCCCCGCTCCCCCTCCCCCCGCTGCCACCACGGACGCCCCGCGCCGATACCGCGTCGAACAGCTCTCGCCCAGCAAGCGCTCGCGGACGCTGCCGCTGCCGGACGCGTGGCCGGTGGCGCCGCCTGGCGGGGGGATCACGCTGGGCGCATCGGCGGCGGCGCCGCATCCGTACCACCCGACGCACTTTATGCACGGGTCCCTGATCCAGCTAGCAGACGGGAACCTGAAGCGGGTCGAGGATCTACAGACTGAGGACTTCATCAATAGTGCCGACATCAGTCGCGATCTCCGCATCGATTCGTCGACGGTCGTGCGCATCGAGGAGAAGCCAAGCAGCGCAGGATCCGTCTCCATCGGTTTCTCCGTCAGGGAGCACAGGGTGCGGGTGAGATCTTATTGTCACTTAGTTTGTTCGTCGAACGGATTATATTTATTTGTTCGGGCTGATTTTATTTATTTGTTCGGACAGATTTTATTTATTTGTTCGCGCTGATTTTATTTATTGGTTCGGACGGATTTTATTTATTTGTTCGGACGGATTTTATTGATTTGTTCGAACACATTTAATTTATCTGTTCGAATTGAGCAAACCTATGAGTCTATGAGTCGGCTTTACGCTTAGTGCTCATGCAGTGCTTCCTAAACTATTTCAGTGTCATTCACCCTCGAGTCTTTATCACAAAATTTCAAAAATTTGCGACTAAATTTCCTTTGTATTCCATATTTTCCTGTAAATACGTTTTTGATGAGTTTCATTCACTCCAAAATAATTTCATTCATTGAACCATTCACCAGTTTAGGAAGCACTGCCTTGGGCTGCTCTCTGGCAAATCCACCGCGCTTACATACCTGCTGTGTATACATCACGCTAGCGTATCTGCTACTGCTGCTCTTATTAATATATTTTATTATTAGCCTATATCTGCATGGGTGTCCGTGGCGACGAAGTCGGCTGGGATACTATGGTTTCATGTCTCCCCAGCCGCCGCCGCCGCTCGATCCGCCGCAGAGAATTTCCCTTCCGCTCTATAACTCGACCCCTAAATTAATTGACCTAGCGTGACCAAACTTCGTATACTTACACATCTTGGAGAGGTGGGCAGCATACCAAAACCAGGTCACTGCGACCTTTATTTGACCTTTATCTTGACCTTGATCATATTTCCCTTCCGCTCTCTAACTCGGCCCCTAATTGACCTAGCGCTACCAAACTTGGTATACTTACACATCTTGGGGGGAAGGTGGGCAGCGTACCGAAACCAGGTCACTGCGGCTTTTATTTGACCTTGCATGACCTTGATCGTATATCCCTTCTGCTCTATAACTCGGCCCCTAATTGACCCAGCGCGACCAAACTTGGTATAGTTACACATCTTGGGGAGAAGGTGTGTCGCGTACCGAAACCAGGTCACTGCAACCTTTATTTGACATTGACCTTGACCTTGACCTTGACCTTCATCATATTTCCTTTCTACTCTATAACTCGGCCCCTAATTGACCTTGCGCGACCAAACTTCGTATACTTACACATCTTGGAGAGAACACGGGGGATACATGTAGTTGGCGACAACTGCCCTTTCTTGTTATATATATTGTTACACTTATCCTACTCTTATTAATCGGCTACCACCACTAGGCCTATACTACATATTTTTCATCTATATCTGCATGGGTTTATGTGTGTGTGCGTGTATGCGTGCGTGCGCGCGCGCGTGTGTGTGTATTTTGGTGCATCCATGCCATGCTGTGTTTTGCCCATATAAATATATAAAGATACATATACTTCCTACCTTAGTCTACCTAACAGAGCTCTCCAACAAACCTCCAACGAAGACGCGGCCTTCCAGTGTGGCTGGGGAAGGAAAATATCCAGCAGGATCGTGCTGTTTGCTCACCAACGTTATTGCAACAACCGCCCCTGACCCAATTTAACCAATACACCAATGTCATCCTCGACACTGAGGGACAGCATAAGAAGAAGAAGTCTACCTATATACACCTATATTACCTATATTAGTCTACCTATATTATATATCTATGTGTTTTGCCCATAGAAATATATAGAGACACCTATACTACCTATTTTAGTCTACCTATATTATTTCTATGCGATTTGCCCCACAGGTGACTGTGGACGCTCCGGCAGCGCATCCGTTCTTTGTCTTCGGTCAGGGCTGGTCTTCGTGCAGCCCGCATCAGACGCACCAGCGCTACGGACTCACGTGCCACCGGCTCTCCGTTGGCGACATCTGCATCTCGCTCACGCACAAGGACGTGCAGACGTTGGAGCGGCAGGGCTCCGTGGCGGCGGCGGCGTCCGCTAGCGCCCTTCCGCTGTCGTCGCCGCCGCCGCCGCCGCAGCAGCAGCACGGCGAAGCCATGTCGCTCACGAGGACAGATTACGCGACGCCGTCTCAGCCGACCCGCCTCGGTGAGACGCTGTCGCAGGTGCCGACCCGCCCCGGTGAGACCCCGTCTCAGTGTCGAGACGCGCCCCCCGCGGGCGTGAGGCGGACGTTGTTTGTGGGCACGCCTCCGGGGCCGGGCAAGGAGGCGCCAGCGCAGCAGCCGGCGAGAACTCAGAGGGAGCCACCGCAGCTGCGGCGGCGGTGGTCGGAGCCGAACATCGTTGTCTGCGAGGAGCGGTGTCCGCAGACGAACACGTGACAGTGACGTCAGCCGGGTCACGAGCAGGACGTCTGACCTCGTCGCGATGATGGCGCTACTGCGCTAGTGAGGGCCCGCACTCACCGATCGCCTCAGTCCGCTCTCTCGCTCCCTTCTCGTGATACTCACGTATGGCGTATATGGCGTACTCACGAATCGCCTCATTGCAGTCCGCTCTCTTGCCCCCCCCCGCATTGTCTCCCCCCCCGCATGCCTCTCCCTTTATTTCTTTTTATCTCTCTTTTTGTCTCTTTTTCTGCTGCCCAATCTCAATCTCTGTCAGTCTCTCTCTCTCTCTCTCTTTCTTTATGTTTTCTCTCTCTTTCTCTCTCGCTCTCCCTCGTCCCCCATCTCTCTCATTCTCTCTCTATCTCTCATGTGTGCACCCTTTTTCTCTCTCGCTCTCCCCACCACCCCTCTGTCTCATTCTCTCTATCTCGTGCGCACGCCCTCCTCCTCTCTGGTACTCTCTCTTGCTCGCTCTCTCGTGCACTCTCCTTCTTCCACATTTCTCGCGTTCCTAGCGAGGCGGATGACGTCCAGTAGAAATCATCAGACAGGAGGTTACGAGCATGCCCGCATGCTGAGGTAGCAGGAGATCAAATCAGCTGCTGCTGCTGCTGCTGCTGTTAATACTGCTGCTGCTGCTGGTGGTGTTAATGCTACTGCTGGTGTTACTGCTGCTGCTGCTGGTGGTGTTACTGCTGCTGTGGGTGGGGGTGGTGGTGGCAGGGGGAGCAACGAACCAGGGAGCGGCAGTGTGAGTCAGCGGACTTGCACGTGTCCTTCAACTTCCCGTACTGCTGCTGCCGCCGCATCCGTTCACACGCAGACGGAGGAGGATGACAACGGTGATGCAGCCTGCGACGGAATTCAATATACAGTGAAGGTGGCATCTACCCCCCCCCTCTCTGTGTGTGTGTGTGTGTGTCTCTCTCTCTCTCTTCTCTCGCTCTCTCTCTCTCTCTCTCTTGCTTTCTCTCTCTCTCTCTCTCTCTCTCTCTCTCTTCTCTCTCTCTCTATATTATATATATATATATATATATATATATATATATATATATATCCCCCGCTCTCTATCTCTCTCTCTCTTGCTCGCTCTATCTCGCTCTCTCTCTCCAGGTAGCTATAGAATTCTACGTAGCGTAGTCTTACGCGGCTAACGGGGAAATCGGTGATGCAGTCAAGGCAATGCCGCCTGCGGTACCTCTCCGCGAACTCGCGTTTTCCTTCTCGTTCTGATGACATCTCCCCGACGTGTCTTTCCGTGTAACAACAAGAATGCTTCTACCGGGTGATCGAGTAGATCGATGAGTGTGGCCTGGTGTATCGCTGTTGCACGAATTACTTTCGAACGTGACGTTGAACTATCTTCGTGAACACACTACCAGCACCAATGGGGGTTTACGGTTACAGTCTATACAATTATTGCGTTTTCATTTTTGTTAGTTCTAGTGACAACTTGTGTCCAGTTGATGTAATCTCATCTCGTCTATATGGACCTCACTCTCTGGTGTAATGTCTACCTCACACACTTGTGTATAGTTTTTGATGCACTCCCTATGCATCCACTACTAGTGGTGACTACAGTGGTGTCTAGTAGAAGTATTCGTGAGGGTTTTATCTCTCAGAGTCGGTTTATCATTGCAATGCAAATATAAACTCACCATAATGACCACTCTACGCACACATGTACCTCCTGATGACGCAGTAAGACGCAGCCTCCTCCCTCCCCAGTCTACACCTGGGGTTCTTAACCTGTCGTCCATGGACTCCTTTGGGGTCCGTGGGTGGGCTTCAGGTGGTCCGTGAACCAGGCGAATAAAAATCATTGTTTTAGTGCATTTTTCTGGGGAGGGGTCCGTAGCTTTCACCAGATTCTCAAAGGGGTCCATGGCTCAAAAAGGTTAAGAACCACTAGTCTACACCGCTCCCTATCCGTTCAGTCTGATACAACTCTCAGGGTATTATTTTGAACATAGTGAATACATCCCTACGTTACAAGCCGAGATGTGTATATGTGCCGATAGATCTCTCTGGCTGCAAAATGATGGCCTGCCCACAATGCTAATAGTGCGAGCACACCTGTGTGTGTGTGTGTGTGTGTGTGTGTGTGTGTGTGTGTGTGTGTGTG
>NW_014577249.1:37318-48581 GCF_000485595.1 Priapulus caudatus
CGTCGTCCTTGTCCGCACCAGCATAATCATCATCGTCGTCGTCGTCGTCCGCACCAGCACAATCATCATCATCATCGTCGTCGTCCTTGTCCGCACCAGCATCATCATCATCGTCGTCGTCGTCGTCGTCGTCGTCCGCACCAGCACAATCATCATCATCATCGTCGTCGTCCTTGTCCGCACTAGCATCATCATCATCGTCGTCGTCGTCGTCGTCGTCGTCCGCACCAGCACAATCATCATCATCATCGTCGTCGTCCTTGTCCGCACCAGCATAATCATCATCGTCGTCGTCGTCGTCCGCACCAGCACAATCATCATCATCATCGTCGTCGTCCTTGTCCGCACCAGCATAATCATCATCGTCGTCGTCGTCGTCCGCACCAGCACAATCATCATCATCATCGTCGTCGTCCTTGTCCGCACCAGCATAATCATCATCGTCGTCGTCCTCGTCCGCACCAGCATCATCATCATTACCATCGTCGTCGTCGTCGTCGTCGTCGTCGTCGTCGTCGTCGTCGTCACTTTTGACTGCGATTATCAAGGGCGTAAACAGCTTCTCAAAAGTGGGGGGGGGACATTTTGAGGGATCAGAGCAAGCTAGCGAGGGAGCGGAGCGACAGAACGGGGGAGGGTGTAGGAGGACCCCCCTCCCACTGTAAGGACTTTTGGGGGGGGGAATTGTAGAGTAAAAATCAAGCAAAGTTTATGATGCTGAAAAATTAGTAGTTTATACAGAAAATACAGAAATTTAATTTAGATACTGGTGTGTGATCTGATGCATTTTCCAACCATTCTCATTCATTCTTTTAAAGCATACACCTTTTCAATATTACTCTCATTTAAAAAAGAAATTTAATCCGCGACAACACTTCACTCTCAAGTGCGGCCATGATACTATCGTCGCAACCTTAACCCGGCCCGCACGGCTCGCACGTAGAATAACTCTACGGCGGCATGGCAGCGTTGCTGGCCGCATTTGGAATTTTTACAATGTGGTTGCCTACAAATGATCGCCTGGGGGTGGAAATAATATTTCCCATGCGGTTGAACAATCAACTAAGCTTAAAACACGCAGAAACAAGAAGAAGGAAGTGCTTTTCAGTCATGGTTCTGATCCCAAAAAGTGTGGGGCGGACAAATGATATGATGTACCTCCCACTTTTGAAGGTGGGGTGGACATGTCCCCCCTGTAACCCGCCTGTTGACGCCCTTGGCGATTATAACGGAGCGATGGTGTCGATCGATCGAGTGCGGGTTATTTATCTTGTATACGTATGTGATAACGCGGACCTGAATGACGCAGGAAATAGTTGTACACGTGCATACGCATCCCACGTGCATTTTATACGTTTAGATCACGTGGCGTAGATATCTTCTGCGGGGCTTCTATGCGGTCAATCGTCACGTACGCCAATATATATTGCGTTTATAATATTATATATAATATATATATAATAATATAATAATAATATAATAAAATATATATAATATATATATATATATATATATCCCCCGCTCTCTATCTCTCTCTCTCTTCACGCAGACGCACGCGCGCACACACACACACACGCCCCTCTCTCTCTCTCTCTCTCTCTCTCTCTCTCTCTCTCTCTCTCTCTCTCTGTGTGTGTCACTATCCCTGGAAAGATGGTGAGAAATGTTACGGAGACATTGGTGTCGGTGGTCAGATACTTTCTAACACAGAGACATCTCACACGCCTCCAGCCACTAGGTTCGCTAGTGTCTAATTCCGCAGTGTTTACTATTGGTTAGTCCACGAGTTTTGTTGTTTCGATAATTAAGCAGTTATAAATATTAATTGCATATGAACACTCGGAAATCAGACGATATAGCCTGTCTAGTCTGGACGTAGTCAACAAAAACGCTACAAATGAAATGTGTAATTCAAATTGCTACGAGGGAACTGCCATCTTTCTCTCCCCCCACAAAAGCCGTGGTCACATAGCCGTCACCATAGCGTTGCCATAGGAGGTATACAAGTTGTCATGTCTCTGTGATTAACGGCCTCTGCTAGTGGTGATGGTCGTCTTCGTTGCTATCGTCATGGTCTTCGTATTCATCGCCGTCATCGTCATCGTCGTCGTCGTTGTCTTCGTATTCATCGCTATCGTCGTCGTCGTCGTCGTCGTTGTTGTTGTTGTTGTTGTTGGTGTTGTTTATTTCTAAGAAATACTAGTAAATATCGGGGCAGCGTTAGGAAATTCGGCGTGGGATATCACGGGTGATTGCTTGATGTTTAGAGAGTAACGTCATGGTAAAATTGTGTATCTCGGGGTGCGTTAACTGAATGTTGCCTCCCCCACGCAACCACAACGTGTAGTAGTAGTACCTACACGTTAAATCTTTATGCATTCGCGGGCAAGTGGCTTGTATAAACCAGTGCCTTACACCAGCGCGCTTCTCGAAATCGACTCTACTTCGTTATTTCGGAGTGTCTGGAAGAGGAAACCCCCACCGAGAGAATGTCTATATTTAAACGTCGTTCTTTTTTTCATTTCTCGTGTTTCTCGTAGGCTTACTTCAGCACCTGGCTGCGTACAGTTGCAACGCGTGTGGGTGCATCTGCGATGCATTTGGTGGTTGGCTGCATGATCGCTTCTTTGACGACAAGCGGGAGATCGCTACCACCTATCTTGCTACGAATCATGATATTCCTGGCTCACCCCTCCTCCCCTTTTTCCCCTGACAACTTCCCCCCCCCGTTCTCCTCGGCTCTTGTCATTATCGTCGTCACCAACTTCATCGTCGTCATCATAAATATCATCATCGTCGTCGTCGTCGTCGTCCGCACTAGCATCATCATTATCATCATCATCATCATCATCATCGTCCTCGTCAGCACCATCACCATTATCATTATCGTCGTCGTCCTCGTCCGCACCAGCATCATCATCATCATCATCGTCGTCGTCGTCCTCGTCAGCACCAGCACCATCATCATTATCGTCGTCGGCGTCCGCACCAGCATCATCATTATCATCATCATCATCATCGTCCTCGTCAGCACCAGCACCATCATCATTATCGTCGTCGGCGTCCGCACCACATCATCATCATTACATCGGCTCGTCGTCGTCCGTCGTTCGTCGCGTTCGTTCTCGTCGTTCACTTTTGACTGCCGATTACAACGGGCGATAAACAGCCTTCTCCAAAATGGGGGGGGACATTTTGAGGGATCAGAGCAAGCTTAGCGACGGGAGCGGAGCGACAGAACGCAGAGGACGGCTAGGTTGGAGGACCCCCTCTCCACTGATAGGACTTTTGGGTCGGGGGCGGGAATGTAGAGTAAAAATCAAGCACCAAAGTTTATGAATGCTGAAAAAGTTAGTAGTTTATACAGAAAATACAGAAATTTAATTTAGATACTGTCGTGTGTGATCTGAGCAGGTTTTCCAACTCATTCTCTTCATTCTTTTAAAGCAATACACCTTTTCAATATTACTCTCATTTAAAAAAGAAATTAATCGCGACAACACTTTCACTCTCAAGTGCCGGCCATGATACTATCGTTCGCAACCTGTTAAGCCGGCCGCACGGCTCGCCACGTAGAATAACTCTACGCGCCATGGCAAGCGTTGCTGGCCGCATTTGGAATTTTTACCAATGGTGGGTTTGCTACAAAAAATGATCGCCTGGGGGGTTGAAATAATATTTCCATGCTGGTGAACAATCAACTAAGCTCTTAAAAACACGCAGAAAAAAGAACAAGAAGTGCTTTTCAGTCATGGTTCCTGATCCCAAAAAAGTGTGGGGCGGACAAATGATATAGTACCTCCCACTTTGAAGGTGGGCGTGGACATGTCCCCCCTCTAACCCGCCTGTTGACGCCCTTGGCCGATTATAACGGAAGCGATGGTGTCGAGTGCGGGCTTATTATCTTGTATACGTATGTGATAACGCGGACCTGAATGCACGCAGGAAATAGTTGCTACACGTGCATACGCATCCACGTGCATTTTATACTTTAGATCACGCTTGCGTAGATAATCTATCCCGGGGCTTCTATGCGGTCAATCGTCACGTACGCCAATATATATTGCGTTTATAATATTATATATAATATATATAATAATATAATAATATTATAATAAAATATATAATATATATATATATAGATATATAAATATATATTATATAATATAATAATAATATATGCGTGTGTGCGTGTGTATGTGTGTGTGCGCGCGTGCGTGCGTGTGTGTGACGCTCATATATAGAACAAAGAACTGAACTGCGCATATAGCCAGACACCCGCCAAGTCAGTGTGCAACAAATGCAGCCATGCGGCTGGGAAGCCCCCCAAACGCCCCCAAATTCTTCTGCATTAGGTTCTGCGTATGGTTTCGCCGCTACATATTGCGAAAATCGTTCGCGTTACGTATGTCTAGCAATCAACGCACGTGCGTCCTTGTTTCGCACGGTGAGCAGTAGCAGCATGCAGCAGTGTGAAGATATTGCGTCAACGGGATCCGGTGCTTATGAGAACCCCGTGTCTTTACCGTGGTGTCTTAATTAGTTTTAGTTCGACTCTCACGTATAGTACCCTCAGACGAATTCTGGCTATAGCGAGTGGTATGAATCTAGCTAGCTTCATCTAGATATTCGATTGCACGTGTTTGACATGTATTCGAACAGTGGATCGAACTAGCATTCGTGCGAACTGGCCTTGCGATCCGACTCACGGGACTTGACCCGGCCAACATGGCGCCTATGCGTTCATATGTTCGCTGACTGTCCATAACATCAGGAGTGAATAATAATAGATCTAATATAATGGATAGATCGATCTATGCTAATATATATATATATCTAATATAATAATAATCTAATATTATTCACTCCTGTTAACATATTACTCCCTGAGCGAGACCTGGTTAAGGATACTCTCAAGGTTTTAGGAAAACTTTTACCGATTTTTTATTTTCAACTTTATTCGATGGCTAACACTATGTGCCACCTGTGTACATGCTCATTTCTCTATATAACGGTACATGTGAACTGTCAGAGCGTTTTGCTTGCCCGCGTACATGTGGAGTGAGCCGCGGCTGACGTCAGAAAAACGCCGATTTCTCCGTTCCAATTTCTGACTTAGTAGTCGATGTATAAATGGATATTTCTCTGTGATTACAACTCGGATTAATTTAATTTTACACTCGTTTTAATGGTAACATATTGCTGTAAAAAAAGTGCTTCAGGGATTGTTATTAAGTGCCGTATTTTATTAGTTATGCCTCTTTATTCGCTAAAAATTTTAATTCTAACACACAACTTGATTTTTAAGCAGTTTTTTCCATTTTTCTCGGTAAATCTGAAACTTAAAGAAAAATCCTGACGCACTATTTTGGTCCATATTGTGCTTAACATGTGGCAAAAATTTTGTATACTCACTCTTTCTGGTAGTTGAGAAATATCCAAAATATCATTTTTACATAAAAATTCAAAATTTGTGTGGTAACATAATTAGGTGCTGGAAATTTCATGAAATTTTTTGGCTTGAGCATAGAGATATATCTCCTCTATAAATAAAACAAGTGATTGATTCGATTCATTCGCCAATAAACGTTTAATATTCATTAGAGCAATACTCGTGCAAAAGGTGGAGATGGAAATAAATAAATAAATAAATAATTTCATCAGGATTAGACCAAGGCAGGTTTTGACAATGGGAGCAGCGTTGAAATTTAGCCGCGTGCTCATTTTCTTCAAATATCAAACTATTAGGTTAAATCATTCGTAACACAGCTAGCTCCTCAGTTGGCTATATAAGACTTGTTTGAATGCAACCGCGGTGGAATTATTGTGTTCTCAACACGACGCCTTGTGATTGAGTACTGCCGAGGGGGATGTTATCATCACCAGATAAAAGTTTGCTCATTCCGAGCATCGTGTCCAAGCGTTGTCATCCGTGCCAGTGTCTGTCCCGTACGCATCTGTAAATGCAATCACGTATTGTGAACCATCACAGTATCATCATCCATTGGCGTCAATGAAATTTCGACGCAGTTTTTTTCATTCATTCATTCATTCATTCATTCATTCATTCATTCATTCATTCATTCATTCATTCATTCATTCATTCATTACGCTCGTGCGAAAAAAATCTTCTGTGAGTCTGTCTAGGAGTTCTTGTGCATGGGTATTTCGACGTAAACAAATTTCATCTTCATTTCTTATCGCTAATCCTGTAGTGAGCAATGTATTGGTGCTTCATGACCACCAGGATCGTGTCTACCCTCGTGGTGATCGTCCATTACATTTCTGCTCGATCGTAAACCCCCATGATATAAATAAATAAATTAATTAATTAATGATTAAATTATTATTAATTAATTAACTAACGAATTAATTGATATGATTAAATACACTGTAGCGAGCTATTTGAGGGTGTGGCACCTCTCACTACAACTCGGTACATAGAGATGGCTTGACAGGCATGGTGGAGGCTATGTGCGTGCTTTTGTTGCCGCGATAATAAGCGCATTGATGTTCAGCACAGAGAACGGCTGTTAATTATGACTTACGATATACCTTTTTACCTGTACATGATATTTTATGTGAGACGCTGTTAATCTCACGCAACGTCGCATAGCTTATAAAACTTCATGTTTCGGCAGGGATAGTAGATCTTTATACCGCTATTGCTGGGTAGACGAGTTTATGTGCTCGCATTTCATAACTCGAAATCAACTGTTAATACTCGGTATACTAAATTAAATCGGTGTGATAATGTTAAGGAATTCTCATCCCTCTCATTCGAACACTCACTCCTCCGTCACTCACTCACTCACTCACTCACTCACACTCATACGCTGCCACGCACGTACAATACTCTCGCTCACACACACACACACGCACGCACGCACGCACGCACGCACACACACACACACACACTCACTCATTCACGGTCTCCTTGACTACCCCTCCCTCCTCTATTTCTGCCTCTTTTTCTTCCTTGAATTTCCTCTCGCTCTGTCTCTCTCTATCACTGTCGATCTCTGTCTCTCTACGTCGTCACTCTCTCGTGTCATCCTAATCTTTTCCATTGCAGAAAGCAATGACATATTCACCCCCTATTGCGTCTAGCGTGTTCACGTCGCTGTTTAATAACTATTTTCGGCCATGTTCAGTGTGATACTGATTGTTGTCATGGAGAACCAACTCAGGTGCGCGCGTGTGAACACTGTCGCGAATTATGTTTTAACACGTGACAGTATGTGATCGGTGTGGTTCCGCCTTAGGTGCCATGTTAAATGGGGAGACATTTTTGATAAGAGAGATTTTACGCGGATGACACGAGTAAGTCTGTTTTATAATGGAAGACTTTCCCACATTGGCGCTGACCTTGCACGACTACATTCGCTCGTGTTGGTCCGTTCAACTGTTTTAGACGGCTGCTGGCGTAGACGGGAGAGATGTTTGTAGTCGAATATTGTAGATTGTTGAAAGTTGATTGTTGTTGTTGTTTTGCAAGAATGTAAATATATGGTATCTTGGAATTGTACAAATGTTCATATGTTCGCTGTTGTTTGTATAATTCAACATTTGGCTAGCTATAACCATATTTTAGTCTACACACGCTTCGCGTGCCCTCTTCGTATATGGTTTCGGTATCCCTAGTGGATTTTAAACATCAAGTTAATTTGTCGTTATGGGACTTTAATAGAAGAAATTAAACTTGTTGGTCGCATTGATCAGGCAGGTCGTTTAATTGGTGTGACAACACTGCCACTTTTGCGCCCTATAATTTTAATATGTACTATGTAGAGTCCCTTAATATAGATAGTCTCTATATTAAGGGACTCTCCTACTATGATCGCGTAAGAGCCACCTAGATGTAGAGCGTCAGCTACATTATACACTGGTTATCGAAGTTGCACGAATTCAGGTGCGAGTTTCCTCTTACCAATTCCCTACACCGACGATTTTTAGTGGATTTGGGGTCCAAAAATCATCGGTGTGAACATTCGTCAGAGGAAATTCGGACTAACAGGACAGGTATGGTGCACCAAGGCAGGCAAACGCTTGCCAATGCAGTCTGAAGCAGAAAAATCGTCACAGTTTCCCCAACCCTTTATCCACCTTCCATACTACTGCTTCTATTTCCTTTCCATAACACAACGTCCATTCACTCGCTTAGTTAGTCTCCATCTAACTAGCTACAGATGTTCACTAATAATGGTTAGCTAGGTAATGCAACAGTTCTTCCTATCCATGGATTTCCTACAATATAAGTGATGAAACTTATAACTTTCTATAAAATTTGTCATGGTCAGGTGTAGATTGGCATTCCCTCATGCTTGATTAAGCCAGTTCGTTGCACTCGATCATCTGAGCGTGATCATTGCTTTCGACATGTGCCGTCTTCTAAGGATCCGTTAAGTTTAGCTTCTTTGTTTTTGTCATTCCGTATTGGAATTCTCTCCCTTCCTCTTTAGTAAATTGCAAATTTGAGGCTTTTTCTACTGCGATCCGCATTGTTGATCTGTCTATTTGATCAGCTTGTCTCTTTCCGTCTTTGATATAGTCCCTTTGACTTTGAAAACTATTATTTACGAGGTTACTAGGTTATGATGCAAGTCCGGTTGCCCCGAATTGCTGTTGAAACGTAGACAAGACTTTGTTTGCTAATTAATATTAATCCGTGGATTAAATACATACCAACACGTGAACCCCGCCAGGAATTCCAAATCACAGCTATAAGATCAGATTCATGGCGCTTTCCCGCTTCTCCAACAAGGTACAAAATTCGAATGCATTTACGAACATTATTAAACATCACATATCGATCTATAACATCTTTAACGGCACCTAACATACTAAAACTTATTATATAATGGGATGAGCTTCACGTTGGAACATTTACGAGTGGGCAGAGATGTGTAAAAAGGCGATTCCACACCTTGATCGCGAAGCAACTTTATATTGGCTTGCCGTATCATTATGCCGGAAAAATCATAGCCGAGGTCACGAATGGCGGGTGGGAGAATTTCGTAGACTCCCTCCTTAGGAGATCCTCCGCCGCCTGTCTAACGGACAGGAAGAATATCTACGACCGTCGCTTCTCTCCTAATTTTTCCTTCCGGCGATTAGAATCGTCCCCCTCTCACTGCCCCCACAGCCCCGCCGCTTCCAGATCCGTCTCGATTATAGTAGCCACGCACGAGCACGTCGCGTGCCGAGACAGATGGCTTTTTACGTTCCCACGCTTAATCCCGACCTCAGGTTTCTGATTTCCCGCGATCGCCGCATCTGGGAAGGTATCGCCCGGAACCTCCTCAAACCTCGACAGACGCCAGCCGGCGGAAAGACGGCCGTAAAAAACCCGCTCGCTCGCGTCGCCGCCGGGCCATCTGCGTTGCGGAGCATCGTCCGCATCCCTGCTGAAGCCCTAAAGCACGGCGCGATGACGTCGGCTCATTAACAACAGAAGCCAATTAATTAGTCGCAACTCCTGGTGCGGGTGCGCGTGAGACTTGGTGTGTTTGAGCAGCCAACAACTCTCCGCTTGCCATGCTGAGGCCGGCTGCGGGCATCACTCAGCCCGCCGCTGCGGCTGGTGCTGGTGACGCTCGCTCTGCGCGGTGGTAGTGACCTCGGCATCACTACCAGACTCGCATCGGTAGTCACTGCCAGACGCCTATATATCTATATAACAACGAACCGAATCGCTTACCGCAGGAGTGTTCGCTACGGAGTACCATGAGTCCATTACTCGCACCTACTGCTGCTGCTGCTGCTGCTGCTGCTGCTGCTGCTGCTGCTGCTGCTGCTGCTGCTACTGCTACTGCTACTGCTGCTGTTACTGCTACTGCATGCTACTGCTACTGCATGCTACTACTACAACACAGTTTAGTATAGAATCGCATACATGGTTCATACGAATTTTTTGTTTTAATTCAAATTAATCAAGGACTTATCAAGGGCTATATATGAATTTTCAAGGACCATGTTAAAGCATTATCAATTCATGATTGAGCTTGACAGGGATGCCATAGCTTAGAACTACTATAAGTTATTATGAGCCTATAATTAGCCACAAGCTCATTATTATTATTGACACGGTTAAAATATTAACAAGAGATGCGATAGTTTGGATCGAGAAAGGCACGGTTCAACTGAATAAATCCCAAGATCTAGACCCGGTAGAGTTACAGGCACAAGCCATGGTCTTCCCTCCTATCCCGTCTCCGCCCAAAGCATTTTACTCTATCATTGTCTCGCCTCGCACGAAGATGCAATCTAGAAATCCCTTATGGGTGTTCGATTTGTTGACCTAGTGGGGAAAATGAGTAAAAAAACATGGTGACAGATGGGCAAACTATAAATAACGACAGACTCGAACATGTTGCCGTCACCAACCCACGTCCCTTCCCCCGGAAATCATTCGCATGTATATTCGCATATCGCATATCGCATATCGCATCGCCCCGGGGAAAAACGTGCCATTATTAGTGTCACGCATCTAAAAATCGAGGGCAAATCAAAAACAACTACCTCGGCAGAATATGCTCGACAATCGTAGACTGGCCACACCTCCTTCATGCGTACGAGTAAAATAAAAAGGAATACGGTCCTGTAGCAGTCTTCTAATTATCCCAGGCCTTCATCCACAGATGATTAACTAGAAACGAGCAGTTGTCGCCAACTACATGTATCCCCCGTGATCTAGTATGAATGGAATATCTCAGTAAGGCAGGTAAAGTTAAATAAGTCACAAAGACAAAGGTTTGTTGACAACTGGTCTGCCTCAAATGTGCAAGTAAATGGTCGCAGTGACCTGGTTTTGGTACTGTGCACACCTTCTCCCCAAGATGCCAAGGTGCGTTATGGTAAAGCGAAGACGCCAATCGTTTTTGGTGTGGGCGGAGTCATCGTTGCCATGGTAAGAACATTTTTGTGGAAATATTGTAGAACCTGTAACTTGTGCTGTTTTTACCCGATTGTCATGGAATTTGGCACACAGGGCCGATATAACATGTCATATATATATATGTATATATTGGTCCTGTGTGCCAAATTTCATGACAATCGGGTAAAAACTGCAGAAGTTACAGGTTCTAGAATATTTTGACAAAAATGTTGTTACCATGGCAACGATGACTCCTTCGCCCACACCAAAAAACGATTGGCGTCTAGAGAGGGTTAAGATATACTAGGATTGGTTAGAGAAAGCTACGACACAGCAATAACCCCGTAAGTTAGGATGTTACTCGCGCACCTCTAGTGTACGCGGTTT
>NW_014577249.1:48876-51376 GCF_000485595.1 Priapulus caudatus
GATTAGAGGGCTGCCAGCCTGTCTACCAAATTAAATGCAGGCAAAAACCTACAAGCAGTACCCGAACCAACCAACTACCCGCATGCACGGCATGGCACTGAGGCCAGTGGCATTAGTTTACAGTTAACATACTGGACAGTACATGAATCAGCCATAGAAAATCTGTACGATTTTAAGGGAGCCATCGAAACCCTTCAATCCAGAGATTTAGCCCTTTTGAAATTTCTACTCGTGAACATTGTCACGCCTCGCCATACCGATCCAGCCGCATGTATAGATTCGTACATGGAGCGAAACGTCGGCGCCCAGTCCAAATTCCTTCTAACAGACAGTAAACAAATCACATAGTTTTGAAACGACCTCCTACCTTGAGGTCAAAAGGTTATCCGAGCACTCTACTGCTCGTCGATGTCAGGCAAATGGTACGATTTCATGGTGCCCATTGCGTCAATAAAGCCATAAAAATGCTTGTCACCGCTGAAACAAAAAAAGTTTTTCAAATCGCTCGGCTGTAGTCCGCGCCGCCCCGGAACGGAATCAGGCGAGATACGCATGGCGCGCTGCGGCGGAGAGAAGTATTGTCCATAAAATGGCTGCCCTGTGCCCATTGAAACCTTGTTGACGCTTGTGACCGCCCATCCAATTCCTGGCACCAGTGATGGGCATTTATCCCGTACGCATGCATGACTATACACCGACTATGGCACGAGGCCTAGGTCGACGGCCGTGTTAGATTTGCTTGCCCGCAACTTACGCTGGCATTTCGCCTACCTATGTAAAAGAACCTTAAAGTTAAGGAGGGAATGTTCCCTCATGTTTCTTACACCTCTATGACGCTTTTGACCATTCGACCCCCCAGCTTCCGCACATCCCAACCTGCGTCTTTGAACGATCACTCCACCGACGGTCCCGAATGATCCGTGACGCGCGTACGATCGAGCAGCGCGGTTAAGATTTGTGCCCAACTGTTGACGCACGCACGGACGGACGGACGGACGGCCGGACGCACGCACGGACGGACGGACGATCGTGCGATTCTACAAGCTGCATCTGACTTCGTCAGATGAGCTAAAAAGCCAATAAATATTTTCCCTAGCGCGGCATTTTCGTGTGCGGCTTGTAGAATAAATGCGATGAAAGAGTAGAAGATGCATTGCCTGCTGCTGTGCAATGGCGTGCTCTGATTGGTCTAAATTGGATTAATTGAGTCAGGGGTTAATTTGGTTAGCTGTTTTAGTTACTAGAAGCGATCCAGGCCACGTTAGTAACACCTTACGTGTTCCTAGTCCGATCATCGCCCTCAACTAACATCACAAGCGGCCGCCCATGCAAGTGAAACAAATGGCTATTGCGATGACTGTGGTATACAGTGACATCAGCTGAAGTTTGTAGGGATTGCCAGACGGGGACAAAGGTCTTTGGCAGGGGGGGGGGAGATGGGTGAACTCACATTGCAAGTCGGGGGGGGGGGGGCAACAACGGCTATCTAAAGCTTGAACCGTTTCTTTTCATTAATATAATTTTTTTCACCAACGAGGTAAGGCCTAGTTTGAGTGTAGCAGAGCCCCTCTTGGTGCTGCCCCTGGGCATGCAACTAGTGCGCCACGATACCTTTATTACACACAGTGACTATGTAATGACATATCTGTACGGGAACACGAGCGGGCCGATAGTAACTGCGCCAGTATTTGCAATTTACGTAGCGCAATTGTGAATGGAGACCTATAGATGTGCCTATCTCGCATACCTCCCGACTACTTACTAATCCTATCCCAATGGGTGGTCTCCGTGTTTATGCATCCACATGTCTTTAGTTTCTCGTGATACGCGAGTGCTTATATCCGTCATTACACAGATATCTTGTCAGTGAGTGAGTGATCGAGTGAGTGAGTGGGTGGGTGAGTGAGTGAGTGAGTTGAGTGAGTCAGTCAGTGGGAGAGTGGGAAAGAGATGAGGATCATGAATAGATTAAGGATAGACAGTCGGTCCAGTCGATCTCTGTGCATCACCTATACTTGTACCCGCACGTTCATGATGATAAGACTCATAGCGGCATGTTTTTCATACGTTACTCAGTGTTTTCCACCAATTCTCCCCCTCATTCCAATCGTGTAAGAACATTCAAGCTACATTACAATAACTACTGGCAGTGTGTTACTCAGTCAATGCCACAGGGGATCGATGTCTTTATTAAGGATGAAGCTTTCTTCGCTTACAAATCATTGCTTTCTTCAAGGATTTATGAAGCTAAATATGACATAATTGATGTCATTACATATATATATAATATAATATAATATAATATATATAATATATATTATATATTATAATATAATATAACAAAATGCAAAGAGGTCGAGGTAGCAGAGTATCTAGAAATGTGCTTCTTCGAATGTTTAAAACTTGTCTTCGCATAATTATTGGCCACTAATTATTTTAATGGCAATGTATTAATTGCACATCAGTATAGGCAACACACAAGGGTTCGATCAGTTCGGTT
>NW_014577249.1:52520-63058 GCF_000485595.1 Priapulus caudatus
ATATATATATATATAAATGTATGATGGTATGATAAATGTATGATCGTATCAGGAGTAAGATAATATAGGTGACTATATACTATAATAATCTCTTATTATTCACTCCTGATAGTATATATCATTTGTGTGCGAGGGAAGATATTGATGTGCTGCGAAAAGCTATAACGCCGCTGAGATTAACTGGCAGTTTATTAGACTGACTTTAGGCCCGTGATGCGTAGTACACCTGATGTAGGGTAGGCTTGATGCGACGTATAATACATGATCAATGCTTCGAGCTAGACTCATAAGCGTTAGTGACACATGCTGTGGCTGGTCTGCATCAAAACTCCTATTAGATCAACCAGAGTTCGTTATTACAGTAGCAGTAGCTTGTAGCATGCAATAAAGGTGTCATGACCTACGTCATTTTATACTAGTTGCGATAGGCGACAGGGATGAACAACGGCCATCTACAAACATCGACTGATGTCTGAGAGCATTACAGCCACAATATATATAGCCATTCTATTATTATTATTATTATTATTATTATTAAATATTTATTGCATAGCATTCAAATACAAGTACATGTACTGAAAACTGTCTTTTTCCTGGAAAAAAATCTGATCGATGCAATAGTGCTGAGTGGTTAAAATAATAAAACTTCATAGGGATACAATACAATATAATGCTATACAACACAAAGACAAATATAATACAATAATGGCAACACTTTCTGTACAAGTAAAGTGAGTAAGGTATACTTGCAAAATCATTTCTACTCACATTCGCACACAATGTGTGCACTCAGTCTCATACAACTCCTCCCGCACATGCAGAAGAATTTGGGGGCGTTTGGAGGGCTTCCCAGCTGTATGGTGCCATTTTTTGCACACTGACTTGGCAGGTGTCTCACGCACGCACGCACGCAGATATAGTCAGTCAAAATATATCATAATAAATTCATTATTCTCCTATCTACTATATGTTGTTAAAATTGTATTTTTTTAAATTTTTTTATTTAAATATGCTTTTTTAAGTAGAGAGCTTTTTTCTGTCTAATGGTAGTCTATGCCATTGGTTTATTGCCTCCTTAGTAAGTTATGACCATACATATTATTTGTTGTTATTTGTTTTTATTTCATTTATTTTATCATTTATTCATCAGTGTCATTGAATTTAGTGTAATCATTGTTAAGTATGGTAGCGAATTATTTCTGAGTTAAAAAAATAAATCTGATTGATGTATTTGTATATACATATACAGAAGCGTAGCTAACCCATTATACCTGACGGCAAAGCCACATGCGCAGTGTGTTCTGTGAAGGTGACCGCCATTGACCACGTAATGATTCCTTTCGGTGGACTGCCCCCTTGCCACCCTCCTGCTAGCTCCGGCTCTAATATAAGTGTGCCGTATTTAATTAGGTGTTCTATTGAAGGCACTTCTAGTTGTTCTCTAATTCTACTAGCTGCTCCTGCCTATTTATATGATGTAGCATGTTTGCGTGAATCACCTTCTTATGCGTAGAGCACATTGTTTAGTGCGTTTAGTCTGTCAAGAGCTGATCCATATATAACTATATAAGGTGTGGCAAGCAAAATGATGAGTATATTTGCAGCTTTGCCTTTGTGTATAGCTGTCCCCGTGTTTGTCTGAGGAAGCTAATACTTGTACTTCTGTCATCTTGGCAAGTGCAGTGGAGACTAACATAACCACGGATTATCGTAACTCGAGTATTACTGCATATAGATATACATACACATGCACGCATGCACGCACTCGTACACGCGCGCACACACACACACACACACGCACGCACACACACACACACACACACACACACACACATACACACACACACACCCACACGCGCGCACACATACACACACACACACATACACACACACACACACACACGCACGCACACATATATGTATACAATGATAAGTACTCGTGTGTTCCAAATTTGAACTGAAATCTGGTTTTGTGACTGAGCTCACCATGTCGTGGATTATGAGCCGGCATCCGTAGCACAGCATCCCGCACAAGTCAGCAGAAGTCATCCTACACAAACAACAGCAGCAATTACATTTGAAAAAAAAACTTCTGTGTAAAATATGAATAAACATTAAATGCCCCCTGAAAATTATAAATAATATGATAAATAAAATAACACTCATAAATAAATAGGAAGGTAAATTAGCAATGAATAATTAAGGAGCTTAATTTAATATAATAAACAAATAAACACACAATACGAACGTCTTATCGTTCGTTAATCGCGAAAAAAAAACCCAGAACATGATCATAACTGCATTTATTTACCGTCACTGCCTTACCTCTCATCCCTACGCCTCTGAGAGCAGCAGGTCCCTCCATCTGGCTCTGTATTTTCGCAGCAGTTCGTTTCTGCCGGCACCTTCAAGGAAGGTGTACTTTCACATGAAGGAGAGCTCAACTCTTCTGCCTTTGTAGCCAAGGACTGAGAGTACAGAACTGACTGCAGAGCAGATGGCACGACAACAGACGTATCCAAAGAAATCTGCAATTGCATTGGTTTGAATACGCATATTGCTTATACTTTAATGCATATCGGGTCCATCGTGCCTTCAAACTGAAACTAATTTGCGACATCCCATAAATCCTCCAACAAACCTTAATAGTCTAATTGGCAAGCCTTAATTACCAGTCGTTCACTTTTGTCAATAGTTTTGACAATCCCAACACAAACGTTCTGTGTTTTCACAGCTTTATGTACAATTCTCTGATCTAATCAAGTCTACTTTTTGGGGTTGCTTACGAAATGCGTAATTGACACCAACTAATAAGCGGGGATGAATTGCCAGATTTTCTGACATACCCTGTGACATCCCCAGGGAGAACCCTGTGTGCGTGCGTGCGTGCGTGCGTGCGTGCGTGCGTATATAAGAAGTTCAGTTTTCCAAATGCAAGTTAAATTACACAGAAAATATTGAAATGCCAACAACTGGAGACATAATTATGCCAGATGATCCAGTGCATAATTATGTCTCCAGTTGTCATTTCAATATTTTCTGTATATATATATATATATATATATATATATAATGGATATGTGATAGCATTTATATGTTTTCAACGTTTCCTACAAGAAGAGGAGACAATTATATATTATATACAAAAACAAGAAGAATTCAATACTAATATAATACCAATATAATATAAGGGAAGCTGTTGGGGTACCTTACACATACAGCACTGTGCTGGTCTCTTGCTCCCTAGGTCTGTAGCCTCACATATCTTCCCTGCTGTCCTGCAATCACATAGCAAACAGACACGTATACATACATATGTGTGCGTGCATGCGTGCGTGAAATCAGTTGATGAGCAACTTTTATACAAAATGAATGGATAACATAATGCTGTCCACAATGATTCATTCCTAATAACAGCATGCTTACACAGCTGCCACATCTAATTCTATTCTTTTCATTCAATTTTCGTGATTGTTTCACGTCACACCATCTAGTCATACAAGTGTTGGGGTTCGCACCTGCAAATGGTGTTGATAGTTGATGGGAAATGCTCCTGTAGCTGCAACACAAACGTCTGTGACAGCTTCGTAATGCTAGCAGCACAACTACTCTG
The DNA here is from genome assembly GCF_000485595.1 of Priapulus caudatus. Taxonomy (NCBI): domain Eukaryota; kingdom Metazoa; phylum Priapulida; class Priapulimorpha; order Priapulimorphida; family Priapulidae; genus Priapulus; species Priapulus caudatus. The sequence continues at coordinate 56,134 of NW_014577249.1, forward strand.
TGGGGAAAACATTACAAAAAATACATTAAAATTGCTCGCAAAGGGTCCTCACATTCAGAGATGTGTTATTCGGCCCAACTAAGTCTGTATAAAGATAAGGATGATGACCAAGTCAGGTATAATAAGTTTAACCTTTTTTTTAAACATTTTTATTCGTGGAATGTTAGGTTTAGATGTACACGTACTGTACTGTCTTCATTAACTGTAACATTTCGAGCATATAGTGTGAAAAGAAAGTGTAGCCTCATCACAGTTAAAACGTAACTGGAATTTTAATAAATTTAAAAAATGATAATTCACACCTGAAATAGAAAGGTATATTACTGGGTCTATTGGACAATGTTATAAAACAAATCTTTCACATTAGAACCTACACAGCTTAGAATATATTGTCTGCCATAGGCATATGACCTGGATATAAATGATTTATGGCCTTTCAATCTTGAAATATTGTACACATCACATCAGTGTACAACACTTACAATGCAGTTTTATTTTATGAAATGAACTTATAAGACCAAAAATGACATCTTGCCATATATATATTAATTGCAGCTCTTAAACTAGCCTCACACAATACAACCGTACAAGAACTCACTTCATAATATCTAACACACTACAAGTACAAAATCTTAGTGGGAGGTTTGCTCTTATCGAAATATCTGACTATGAATAGAAAGACACAGCGTGAAATGCCTGTTATAACAGGAGAATTTCCCATCAACATGTTGATGGTCAATGATTATTATGGCAAACGTCAATCCTGTGTTATGCTGGAATGACAATCATACATTTGTCGTTTATTTGCATGACTTACCTTTGTTGTGAAAGCTGCAATGGTCACGGGCCTTATGTCATGGAATCTGTTGTACATCACGATTTCCTTTCCTGTGAAATCCCTGTAGTGAGATGAATATACTAACATACTAATACTATAATACAATCTTTTATCCGAACCTACTCGCTAGCATTCTCATGCCATATCTTGGCTTCTTCCTCCCTCTCGCTCTCTCTCCCTCTTCTATTTCCACTTCATTTCTGCCTTACTAGCTTTTACTCTCGTGTCATCTCTGTTCTCTTCCTCTCCTTTCCTCATTCTATTCTATTCTACCCTACTCTACTCTACTCTATTCCATTTCATTCCCTTCCCTACCCTTCCCTTTCTATCAATTCCCTTCCTTTCCCTTCTCTTTACTTCTCATACTTGCCCTTCTGCATCCACAGTTTAGACACATAACAAGTCACCTATTTTAGGTACTATATATTAGTGATAATAATCGGGAGATGTTTCATAATCAATTATCGGTTGCAACCCATCGATCGATAATCGATTATATTCAATTAATCGGTTAATTAAATAATTAATCTAAACTACGACACATAAACAAGAGAGCAAGCCCGTTTCCATAGTATTGTTTCATATCTGTATCATAGCTATAAAGCTTCAGCATTACAAGATATATGTTTACAGGGCTTGTTTTGTCAATATATTTATATTTTATGAATTTGCTATAGAAGTAGAATGGTTAGCATTATGAATGTTTGCAGCATTGTTCTTACTTTCAATAGCTAACATCGATAATTCATTATTTATTTTAATTAATGAATACCTCATCGGTGACTGCAAATTATTAACCTTCGATTATAATCCATCATCGAGAAATCACTACAAAGTACTTCATATAAACCTTGATGGTTATTTATTAGGTAGAATCGCTTTCTAGCTAATCTATGGGTCTCATGATCTCATCTTGGCACAACCACATTAAGTACCTCCAGAATACAAGATTCAGTACATAATAACGAACCAGCAATACCAAGAATTATCTCATTGCCAACTTACATCATTGGTCTGAGCAGTACTGCAATCCCATGCCTGTCATCACTGAATCCCTTGCCATGAAATAATATTTTAAACACCGAATTTGAAATGGCAGCTCATGACATATATGAAAGTGTTCCACACCACACAGCATTGGTAAAGATAAATATAACACAATGAGCATTACAATCGATGCAATGCTTCTTAGTAGGTTTGTTCTGATGGCACATTCAGAATGATGTAAGTGCGCGACATGGGAGGAAAGTAGGAATCGGCTAATGAATGTTCACGACCCAAAGAAAGCTGCCAAAAGAAGCAGATTCGTTTTTCTGAACGGATACCAAATAAGTAGCTGCCTGTGCATACATTACAACTACTGTTTGACTGTAAAAAATTATATGTAGGATAATGCTAGTGAATGCTGAAATATTGGAATCCTTATCATTTTATTAAAAAGGTTCCAGTGTATGTCTGAAGATAACCTTAACACTGCAACCAATGACCAAATTATTCGCTAGGTTAAAAGGCAGCACAAGCAATAAATTCACCAATTATCTACATTGGCTATTCAGTTACTTCACATTGATATTGAAACAAGAACAATTGCTATTTAGCACAAATAAGACCCAATTTCATTGAAAGTAATACCAACTGAGCTTGGTCCATGTTTCGTACATTATCCATACATATGCTGCCCTCCAGTGGCCAGTTTAGACTGATTATTGCACATTAACATTACTGCAATGCTAAAAACCTCCAAGGGAAAGCCTACATTTAATGACCAGTTCATCACAGCAAATTTGTTACAATCGACTTTTGAATAATACGGGTGGTGTCTGTGCACACCACTCATGTGTATATTAAATAGGGCTGGTCGGTTGCCCAGTTATGTTCCACTTACAGTGTCAAGAGCGAGTGCAGAACCCCTTCCTTGTGCCACATTGCTCATCACACGCACCGCCAACCTTGTGCCTGTATCACCCACCATCAGTTTCGTAAAGCCCTCCTGGATTGCAATGTGAACCATGAGTCTCATACTGCAATAGGAACATCACCAATACTCTGTCAATACACAACTATGTGATGCAGGAATCAAAATATTTTGGTTAGATACGTACACATCTTATATTATTTAGGTCATGTCATAATGAACACGTTTTTATAATATAAGAACAACCACAACAATAGTAACAACAACAATAATCAATTATTACATTACCAATTATAAATAAATAGCAATAATAGTTATGTTTGCACCATGATTTGATAGTTTGGTAATGACATTTCAATTTGATAATTGGCAGCATATTACAGGTAACGGACTATGTTGTGATTACCGCAGTACGTTGAGGAGATCCTCCTTGGCTGTGATCGTCCTCGTTGCTTCAAACAGTGACGTGAGTCTTCGCTGCATGTCCACATTCGTGTGAAGCCCCTCACAGTCATCCACTCCATGGTAGGTAGAGTAGTGACATGGCTGCTCGTCGCCATGGCTATCCGCATCCTCGGCTCCTGCGCAGCCTCCACATGCCATCACCTATGCAAGCAGGAAGCTGTCAGCGTAAACAACAGCACACACTCCTAACCTCGTCCCGACAACCCTGTGGTGTTTGGTGAGTTAGCTTTGCCTCTGTTAGCCGAGTTAGCAAAAGGTCCCTCACATATCCGACTAAAATTTTCATGATTCTGCATGCTATTTAGAGCAATACACAGAAAACGAAATAGATGGTTCCTCATAACATGGTGGAAATGATTCTTTGCCGATACCCCGGAGGCCAATCCAGTAGAATGCCTCTCCTTGGTACTAAGTCAACCTTCTGTTTCAATTTATTCCCCTGCGATAGCCATGGCACAAGGGTAGTGAAGCTCATAAGAAATGCACCACCACTTACCATCTCTAGCGATGAGTAGAAGCAGGGAAACCCTGTCTTCCTCGCCGAGCTCAACACTTTCTCCTGCACATTGGATCGCTCCTGGAGACACATTCCTAGCACAGCCCCCTCTGTTGGGATGAAATGTCACTATAGAAGAGGGCTTAGTCTGATGGACTAGCATTTTATGTTTTATTCGTGGTTTCACATTACAATTAGCCAACTTCGTAAACTGCTCAGTTAAACATTTCTAATTACAGTTCATATTCTATTTCAATTACAGCAAAAAATAACCTAGATGCAAAAGATTCTAATGGTCAATGCCCACTTTAATGCTAGACTATCCGAGTTAACACCCTGTTGCCAAGATTAATGTTCATCTGCTTAGATAAGCTTTTTTATGTCTACGTTACCACCTATCTGCTCAATTGAATATCTTTCTATCCAGCTTAATTAACATTTATCTGCTTGGTTTTATATCTGCCTGGCTATGATAGTTATAGGATCAAGCCTATGAAAATTGAATAGGTGAAACCGGGATTCACTGTTAACTTATAAATAATTTCGATAAATACATTATTTTGTATACCATCAATGTAGAGAATGCTAGGAGAGAATCTAAGTCTTTTATGTACTGATTTACCGAGACCCTGCAAAAGAAACAAGGGTCGAAATAAGCGATGGTCCGCAGGGGCGTAGCCAGGATTTTCAAAGTTGTAGGCACGACTATCTGAGCGGAGCGCCACCATCGGTTGGCGCGGAGCGGACAAGAACATTTTTGGTTTTACAAACCCCCAGATGGCCGGAAACGGCCCTTCCCGAGTGTTCATTCTGGTTCCCTGGCCTCTTGCTAACTTGAGACACCTCATTCAATATCACTTTTAAACCCAAAAAACAAACGAGTTAAAATAGTGTTACGAACGAGTTAAAATGTTAAAAAACTGACAAGATCGGATCCTAGTCTTTTTCGGCGGGTAGAGTGTTGAATGAAACGGCACGCGATAGAAATGACAGCCTAGATGACAGAAGAATAGGTCACCTAATTTAGCCATATTCTTGCTACGTTCATTTCAATAGTTTTTCCTGTCTAGACTCTTAAACTCGTCCAGCAAGCTTATGGATTTGAATTATGGGTGTTTTAAAAAAAAAGATAACTTGGCCAAAAAAAGTGTAGGCCCGGGCCTACAGTGCTACATACTGGCTACGCCCCTGGTCCGATGGTCCGGAGCCATCAAATAATCAGGAGGACCATCAGATTTTCAAAGTCAATGGTCTGACGGACCATTGCATATTTTGATCCCATTTACAATAATTGAATAAACAATTACTGTATCATTTTATACATTCATTGTAGGTGAATAATTAAACCATTTTATCACCATGTAAAATCTCTTTCTTACGCTTGCACGCCACATTACTTTTAGAGAACAATTTGAAATTTAGGAGGACCATCTAAATTTCAAACTAGATGGTCCTGTGGACCATCTCTTTTTTTCTCCTTATTTCTACCCCTGAGAAAAGTACTTCAATATCACATATAAGCAGGGTTTTTATTACATATTAATGTTTTTGTAAGTACTAGGCCAATGAGCAAGCAAAAGTATCAAGAGAAAAAACGGGTCCAAATGGCATATTTATTTGGCATCCCACTTGTTTTTTACTCCATAAAAACTAAACTGAAAAGATCTTTCCTGCCTCATCCTTTACCTCATTCACTAGGTTTAGCATAGCACAGGACGCCTGGCCACCAGAAACTGTCAGTAGTACTTTTTCCCCTTCACGCACTAGTTTCGACTTGCCAATAGTGGCTCGGAACTTGTGGGTAAAATATGTCAGAAAACACTCTCTGTAATAAACAATTAATCATATGAAATTCGTAGTAATGCATACCTATAGTCAGTGCTTTACAAAGGTAGTGACACTGGTGTTTACGGAAAACGTTCGTTTCACACTTTATTTATTTATACATTTAATTTTAATACTAAATTAATGTGTTCAATCTTTAGGAGTTTCCATATAAAAAATGTACTAATAGTCTATTTTCTATTGTCTTTCTGGACTAGCCATTTTCCAGGATGTTTCTAGACCTAAAAAATATCATTTTAAAATTCCCACTTTCCAGCTCTCCCAAGAGTAGCATGAACCTTGTGTACTACGTATTATAGAGAGTGCATGAGTAAAATGTTAAGATTACTGAACATGACAAATATTTTTACCTGCAAAATGCATCATTAACACGTACGACGACCACAGGCTTGTTGTCACACTTCATACACTTGTTCTTACTGTAACATTACATACAATTATTATATTACATTATATATACATTATAACATGATACAAGCATATAGATATTGCAGGTAAAATACATATACATAATACGTGATCATCTACCAAAAAATACATATACAAATGGCTCTCTTGTTTTTTGATATTTTGAGGTCATTTCGATACTCATGCCTTGTGTTACCATTTAGAAGAATATCGATTGCAGTGCAGAATCAAAAGATGATCATGCCCTTTTTTATCTGATATTATTTATATATGATTAACTATCATAATATGCATATACGCCCATCATGTACAATCGCTTTATATGAATTTAGTTTTTGTGATTGGTTTTCCTCAAATCAGCAGCCTTGCGACACCAATTACAAATTACCAAGTACCTGTTATCATATGTTTATAAACTATTGTGCCTACGATGCACTGTTTACCACAGGTTCACAGCACATGCACCTGGAACGTTTCAATAACAAAATGATGGTAAATAAACACGAAATGTATTTACTACCAAAGTCTCAATGTTTCTCTACGTCCTTTCACATATTTTGGCTATTATTAGTAATAATTTTCTGTAATTTGTAAACGTTCATAACTTCATTGGCCAACCAATTGTGAATTGAGTAGCGCATGATTTAAGGAGCTTTGGGATCGTAAATAGGCACTTGCTCCCATTTACATTTTGGTGGTGGAGTTTTCTGCAGGAATTCACCAGATATCTCTGGGTAAAGCGTGTAGTACCAAATGGCAAGTTGGCAATGTTGTAATTGTGGCTGTAAGTGTAAGTGACTAAAAAAGTGTAAAGTACTAAATTATAAATACTATTAGTATTACTAGTAGTAGTACTACTAATACTACTAGTACTACTGCTACTGGTACTACCAGGAGTAAGATAATATAGGATCCTATAGATCCTATATATATATATATATATATATATATATAATGG
>NW_014577249.1:63194-68677 GCF_000485595.1 Priapulus caudatus
ACACACACACACACATATATATATATATATATATATATATATATATATATATTATATAGTAACACTGATAAATTGCGCGTGCAATCGTCTTTCACATGAAAATTAAGGATTCTGACATTATAGTGATGCTACTATGTGGGATGCAGAGTCTGCACAATATAACAGTAAAATAATGTAAATATAACGACAGATTAATTTATTGCGCAAATGTATATTTGTGAGTTCTAATCAATACCTGCACTGCCAATGGCGCTTCATTATTGTTATTATAAAAGCTTTATTACACATAATTAAAATGCAAGCACATGTACTAAATACAGTCTTTTCCATGGAGAAGCATTCATCTTTTCAAAATGTCCCTGCATATGGGGTCCTCACATCACTATAAGACCATCCAAAAGACCAATGCAGTCCCAGCACCTTTGAAATTAAAGGTTTGAGCTTCTGTCCTGAAACATGCAAAAGCACAGCAGTTATATATATATATATATATATATATATATATATATATATATATATATATAATATATTGCAGACTGGGGTCATATATGTATCGTCCTTATTTCATATTGTCATCAGTACTGTCGTGTATGTTCTAGTAATCGTTTCTACTATGTTATTGCGCGTAAGTAAATACTATTAAATTCTCTTTGACTAACTTAAAGAATGTGTTTTTATTGTTTTGCTTCGAATGCCAACGAAATATTTCGTGCAAACGCACGCTTCTGTAAGATTTTTGCATGGCATTTTGTGTCTCGCAATGCAAACGTCTCTAATGTTATTTGCGTTGTGAGGCGATAGATGGTGAGACACAAACTCCACGACAGATGGCGCTTTCGCTTTCGCTCAATTCACCACTGCCACAAGTAGATTTCCGTTACAATTTGTAAAGCTTTTTTTACTACAAGTTTTACAGCAGCCACGTTACTTGTATCCTATGTAATAAGATTTGGACTAATAAAAGTTACAAAGATATTAAAAATCCGACCGTTACTTCATGAAAAATTTGATAAAATAGTGATACGAAATAATACGCGGATTGTGCGCCCAGTTACCTCTTTCAAATCATACGCTGTTTACGAATTTCCATTCGCTGGATTTCTCCTGAGCTCCGCCCACTTTAAAAATAGTGCTAGCATTGTGGCCAGATTGTGGCAGTGGTCTGGCAGTGGTATCCTGAGTCACAGGCTGAGTGTACGAAGGGGCACTGCATGCAGTTTGGGTGAGACATTCGTTTTATATTCCCACAGTGCCTTGCGCGCCCCACCCTGTGACTACTGTGCCTAAATTTATCTGCGAAGGTACAAGTCCGTTTCAACACAAGGATACATAAAAATCTGGTGCCGTTCTTCGTCCGAAATGTGTGTCTGAGGAATAGTGAGAAGGCCGTGCTAGGTCTCACAGGTGTCAGTGGATCGTGCATATATCACTGGGACGAGCGCCGGTGTCACCGGTGTGCGCCGTCCGTGGTCGACCCCCATCGGATGGCTATGGGCTGTTTTGGAGGCAACAAGCAGGACGCTGAAGACGAGAAATGGAGAAAAGAGACGAATAAAAAAATTGAAAAACAGCTACAGAAGGATAAACAACTTTATCGAGCAACGCACAGGCTTTTATTGTTAGGTACAACAATTTACGAATGGCTAAAACAACGAAAAGTTGCAACTGTAATGCGCAACTCGTCTGTGACCGTTTATGTACTGACTGCACTCACTGTACAGTGTACTCTCTCAGCAGTGGCTGTGTTTAGTTTCTCGTGATCGACGCAGGGCCTTGCATTTGTGCAAACAGAAAATTTTGAGTCCTAACATACCGAGTTAAATTCGAATTCTACTAATTCTGGCTACCAATAATCTACATACTGTTGTCAGACTCATAGTGTTGTTGAAATCATACAACATGTTCCGATTCAACATAACCATAACTAGTAATAGTAATAATCTAAAGTAATATGCAGATTTATTTCACGCATACCATATCTTTATTTAAAATTAGAATAACCATGTTTTAAAAAACAGCAGTGTAATGCTGACTGGTTACTTTTAGTACTTATCCAATTACTGAATACAAAGGTACCGGCATCTTGAGTGAGATGTGACCAGTCTATACAATACATGTACAAACTGGCACTGGTTTTCATTTTCAGTGTGTTTCGAATAGAGATAAGTTGTATATGATGCTCTGTAGAAAAATAATTAGGACCATAGTGCCAATGCTGCTCCTGTGTTGGCACATGATAGGTAAAACTCCCAAGCGCTATACAGACTTGCTTGACAAACAAATTTTCAATTGTTTACTCAACAAAAATAGCAGACTGAATTGAATTGCCTTGGTAACACCACTTGTTTTCATGGTGCATGGTAGCTCTAGTAACTATAGCCCGCGTACAGTTGCCGCTGGCAAATGTACGGGGGCTATAGTTACTAGAGCTACTAGGTGCATGGCTACTTTTCATTTCCCCATTTATATATTATCTGTAGAACAAATGATGCCCCTGAGATGTGTAGTTGCAGTCCGCTATTTTAGATTTTACAAAGAGAAGTGCACACATTTGGGTATGTTATTTAAATTGATTGTGTTGGTATACACTGGGCAGTTTGTCTGCAGTTCAGAGACATGGAAGCAAAGATTCATTAGTCACCTATGGTAAACCAGACCTTTGATTAACTGTATCACTTTCGTCTGGCAATCTCAGTTTATTACTCATACTACATGATATGTTTGTAAGTGTGCCTTCACCCGCAGAGCTTTAGCAGGCCAGCAGTCATAGTTGAAGCTTTATTGTGGATGCCACCATCTTATAATTACATAATTTGATAAGCAGAGGTGTGCTTAGATCTGTTGTAATCAAGAAACTGCCTGTTGTGTCTGAATACCATTTAAAATGACAAAAATCTGTTTTACTAATCAAAAGTGTAGTGGAAAATATGTGTAGTATGCCGATGCGATTAAAGTTTGATGGATTGTTTTTACCCTAGCTTTCCTGGTGTCTGCGATTGACGCCACATTTTTTTTAATTTTTTCTCGGCAGGTGCTGGAGAATCAGGGAAGAGCACCATTGTGAAACAGATGAGGATCTTGCACGTGGATGGCTTCGACGAAACGTGCGCTCACTTTCCTCTACCCGTTTCATTATAATCTTCACTCTTGCTTTAAACTCAAGAATTGTAGTAGTTTGCATAGATGAAGTGCCTAGCAATGTTGACAGTGATCGAATGTACAGCACTGCTGACTGTAAAGAATAGTGTTTGGTGAGGTGTAATAGCCCTGTGAATAGAATGCTAACAGTGCTACATTTAAATTTGCCTGGGTAAAATCCAGCACATGGATAACAAATATCAGTTGGCCATTTTATTCGTGCCTAGTGGCCATTGGACAGTTGCAGGTGAACTGACATTGGTTTTTGTTACAGAGAAAAGAAAGATAGGCTTCAAGATATACGGAAGAATATTAGGGATGCAATTCTTGTAAGTCTATTGGCCATCCTACTGTGGAATGGAAAAATATCAATTCTACTGTAGTCTGCCATAGTTCAGTGTTAATGATTCCCTGTCCGTCATTGTCATTGAGCACATACAAAAGTACACGGAATCCCATACAAACCAGCACACCCCAGGCCCATACAAACAAGCGCACGCCAGGCCCATAGACACAAGCACAAGCCAGGACCATGCATGACACACCCATTCACACATGCATGCATACACTCACGCACGCACACGTGAATGTACAAACACAGACACACTCACCAATGAACGTACACATAAACACGCATGTACACACACACACCCATACACACACGTCCGCACACGTGCATAAAGATGCACACACCATTTGCATATATGCATAAAGATGCACACACCATTTGCATATATGCATGTACACACATGTCTGCTCCTATGTATGCACACAGATTAGCACACATGGACACGTTTACACACAGACACATGCACATATCAATGCAGGCACGTGCATGCATACAGATGCAAACACCAATGTAAACATGCATATATACATGTATGCACATGAACGTTTGTATGTGTACAAGAATGTACGCAAAGATGCCCGCATGTGAATGCGCAAGGATGTTCACAACACATGCACACGTGCATGCACATACACACAGATGTACACAAACGTGCACACAGATGTACATAAACGTGCCCACATGTACATGTACATGGCTGTGCACAAACGTGCACGTATCTACCATTGCTTACTAACTAGTGCACACATCCGTCAGTAAGGATAAAAACCACTTCAAATATTAGAAATTATGAGTACCACAAACCTCCTCTCATATGCGACTCATTTCGCAGAAAAACCAAGTCGAAGCCTTGGTCGCTGTGTAGTTTACTTTATGTGTTAGTTGGCGTTGGCACGTGTTGCTGACGCTCCACGAAGGAAGCGTGACATGGGTCGTGACTAGAAGGTGTGGGTTGACGGATCTCGTGGGTGACCCTAGCTCGGTGTGTTTGTGCAAGTGTGAGGCACGCAAACTATCTCTCCTCTTAGTTCCTTCTCTCCTCGTGGAGAATAGGGCTGGAAATCAAATTTCTCCATGACGCTCTATCTTTGGCAGCTCTTTCAGCTTCATTCCATGTTTTAAACCCTAATGTAATCCTTTCTTTAGATACCTTCCAACATAAATGCGCAAACTATACACTGGCGTTTCTCAGCGTAGCGCAGTGGCGTTGCTGCACGACCGAGTGGCTCCAGGGCATGAACGAGACAATGTCATCTGGCAGCTTGACTCGACCTGGGGATGCTTGCAGCTTATTTAGATCAACGAGGGCAGCCCTATGGTCACGCGAAACATGACTGAGCATAGTTGTTCCTTTTAAGCTATGAGACCTCCGAGCAAAACTGCGTGGCATTTTGTCACGGTGGACATTGCACGAGTGTGTGCGCTGGCGAGCGCCTGTGTGTGTTTCGACGAATCAAGCTAGAGGTGTTAGCGTGAGCATGTCAGTGTGGATTTGTCTAGGTTCCTTCCTAAGTGGGTTTTTGGAGAGAGGTGTGCTACACTCTGGCCGCTTGCAGGTGCAATGTGAGAGTGTAGTTTTTGGTGAGAGGTGTCTACACTCAAGCCCCTTGCAGGTGCATTGTGAGTGAGTAGTTTTTGGAGAGAAGTGTACTACACTCGGGCTGCATGCAGGTGCAGTGTGAGAGAGTAGTTTGTATGCTGCATGTGTGCAGGCAGCGTGTGCTGTAGTATGATCACTTGCAGGGTTCTCCCTACGTTGCGCAAACGGGGCGCGCGCGCCCCGTTTGGGAAAACTCCCCCCTGTTTCAATCGTTGCGCCCCGATTAAATTCCATCACAATAAAAGTTTGCCAGCGCGGGAATCGATCGTCAAGAATTCCCATTCGACCAGGCGCGTGTATTTTTACCGTGCCACGCATGCACTGCACACAATACACAAGTACAAACAGTTAACCTGTCGCACACCCAACACTAACTGTATTCCGACTTGGCTATCT
>NW_014577249.1:70628-80979 GCF_000485595.1 Priapulus caudatus
TATTAGTCAAATTAATAAACTTTTCCCGTTTTATTTTTGACGATCCTTTGCAAATTGCAGTATTATTGATCAGCTGTCCTACCTTGTTTATATAAAACAAACCGCATGTCCCTACGATGACCCTACGCTGAGATAATGAGCGGTGAAAATCTGGTATTTTCACCGAACACCGACCAGATGAGACGGGATACTAGAGAAGCGTTGCCGAAAGAAGGTGTTGACCCGAAGTGCTGAGCGCAGATCTTGCGCGCAGTTCCGCGGCAAGGCGCACGCGACCGCGGGAACGTCCTACGACAGTATGCAGCGCTGGCAGCTATGGATGCGTGGGCCGGCGTAAGCATTCGGCGCACGGATCCATAGCTGCCAGCGCTGCATACTGTCGTAGGACGTTCCCGCGGTCGCGTGCGCCTTGCCGCGGAACTGCGCGCAAGATCTGCGCTCAGCACTTCGGGTCAACACCTTCTTTCGGCAACGCTTCTCTAGTATCCCGTCTCATCTGGATCTTGCTTTCTGTGCGTAGCCAAGTGTTCAGTTATTATCACCCTCGCGCTTGGGTAGTACCCAGTAAGTAGAACTTAATTACACCAAGTAATCTCGCAAAATCTTGCGAAAAAGTACGCTTTCCTCTGTGATGTCAATTGGAGCAATTTGGTGTTTATATCCGAAAATCATTAAGGGCGCTGTTTGGTACGCAAGAATGTTTATTGAACGTACTTGGCTGGTCTTGTAGCTAAGTGACGGGGCTTGTCTCGGAGCTTGAGCCGAATGCAGTTCGCCACTATTGTTCATGTATAGAGCGGCGATTTTACATTGCTGCGGAGAGCAAATTAGCAGCAAGATTACTTATATTTGTTTTGCAACGTTTTGCAAGATTACTTATATAGTGCGTTTCTACCCAATCGCAAGGGATTCTTAAACGAAAAAATATATATTTCTATAACCCGAGCAGGTGAGTGATTGGCTACGTACAGATACCAACATGGAGGTGATTGGTCGTTGTGTTTTTGCAGTGGTAGTTTGAAAACAAGCGAACGGCTTGCGAATTTGGTGTCCACGCTTCCCCCCCCCCCCCACTTGCTCTGTTATCTTAATCTTTTTTATTAATTTGTGCAGAGTGGTACGCGTGTGTTAAGACTGTGTGTTGCAATGGAGAATTTGACCTATACTAGAGTACTGTACTACATAAACACTGAGACTTTGGTAGTAAATAAAAGTCGTGTTTATTTATTCTCGTTTTATTATTGAGACGGCCCAAGTGCCTGTGGGGACGTAGACACGTCAATAGCTAAGTACTACAGTTCGTGTGCCATCAGGTGGGTCAGACCAGGTGGAGGCAACTCAGGTGTGCAGACCAGGTGGGAGGGAGCTCAGGTGTGCAGACCAGGTGGGAGGGAGCTCAGGTGTGAAGACCAGGTGGGAGGGAGGTCAGGTATGCAGACCAGGTGGGAGGGAGGTCAGGTATGAAGACCAGGAGGGAGGGAGGTCAGGTGTGAAGACCAGGTGGGAGGGAGGTCAGGTATGCAGACCAGGTGGGAGGGAGGCCAGGTGTGAAGACCAGGTGGGAGGGAGGTCAGGTGTGTATTTTTATCTACATGTACATTTCTATACCGTGTCTTTCCACAGACTATTACTGGGGCGATGAGTTCGTTAAACCCACCTATACAGCTCGGCGATGAAAGCAATCATGACTGCTTTGACTACATACAAGATGTTGCTAGTCAACCCGACTTTGAGTATTGTGATGTAAGTATACTGTCCGCATGACAGCTGATCACATCTTTCATTATCAGTGGAAAGTGTATCGGTGTATCGGTGATCATTTTTTAGTATCATTGCAAGTTTTAAATGCTTACATCTTTCACCTTCTATCTATTTCAGTTGCGCACCAATCTTTTGTGTGTGCGTGTGACGGTGTGAGTAATTTTCACTAACCAAAAAATTAGACACTGCTTGCACTCCCTTGTCCACTCACTAAAATTTCTTAGTAATTGGTAGGATTTTTAATTTGTGGGATAGATGTGTAATTTTTGCTGTATCGTTGCAAGGTTTATATGCATTTGTCACCTCACGGGAGAAGATATAATCTACGTATGCACATCTGAAATGCTGTATTGCATTGTATGATTGATTACGTGGAGAAACTGAAAGCGAATTATTTCCTTACAAAATAATGTAAATAGTTTTCCTCGTCTGAGACACATTGCAGTTCAATCGCCGCAAAGTATCGGTATCACATATGAACTGAATAAGTCGACAATAACATAAACGTACATTTACTTTCTTTCTTTTTCCTGGCAAAAACCATTATGTTGTACAATAAAGTTCTCTCATATCATACTCTCACAAAATGCTTGTCATTCGACCCCTACTGTGCAATAGCATTTCTACGTATAGCTGCTGCATTTAAACGCTACCCAGTTACGTGTATGTATAAATAATAACGACTGCACACTGAGGTGATCAAGTTGGGTAGGATTCAATATGTGCAATGTTAAAACGTATGACTAAGATGTATAACAACACGCTGTGTACATACGTTTTAGATCTAACACGCACAATGAGAGGGTAGAAATAAAAACAATTCTTAATTACCAGGCACATGTCTCCCTCTGTATTTTACTTTTGGGAGTTACCAAATTTCTTCATTATACATGCTGAAATTACGTTAGTTTACAGTATGTCATAACCATCTAAACTTCTCTTATGCTGACAACTCAGTCATTCGGCACAGTAAACATAATCTACAGCACCATTACAAACAGTTTGTCCAAAACTTAATAACATAATATCTTTTTAAAAAGCAAAAAATAAATTAATATCATTAATACATAAGATAAAAAAATTACACGATCCTAAAAGTGATTTGTGCGAGAGAAAAACAGTTGTTTACGTTGATAGTTGTTTTGAAAAGATTGCCCCTGCTCAATTCATTCTTCTTTCTAGTCTGGTAAATCCCAGGTTGGGGCGTTTCCCGGTACCACGAAGGAACATGCAAATGCCCGTAGGTAGTTAATCCACGTGGCGAAACTTCAGAGCGTTGCTCAAACTCAATTTGGCACCTTTGGCATCTAGGCAGATGTTTTCGACAACGTCTGTTATTATGGGTTGCCGTATGAAATATATAGGCCTTGTCGTATCCGAGCATCTGACGGCACTCACGTGAGTCAAGTGCTTAGTAATGAACTTATGTGCACCGAAAGGAGAAAAATTGACCCACGCGATTATATATGCATACATGTAGACTTTGTGCAGTGCGGCTTCGGGCGAGTATCATTGCTACGGGCATTTCGGGGAAATTCAGTGGTTTCGAAAGTGACCGTCAAAAGTCGTCGTGGAACGATGTAAATTCTTTGTTGTTTGTCTACATGACGCCTATCTCTAGAACAGGGGGTTCTTAACCTTTTTTGAGTCATAGACCCCTTTGAGAATCTGGTGAAAGCTATGGACCCCGCCCAAGAAAAATGCACATAAGCACATATAAACACAATAATTTGTATGCGCCTGGTTCACGGACCTCCTGAAGCCCATCCACGGACCCCAAAGGGGTGCATGGACGACAGGTTAAGAACCCCTGCTCTAGAACTATAGCCCTTCGATCTGCCCCGTGCTACGTGACGCCTAACTGCTTATAAATGTTGTTTTATCCTCCTCGTCTTCCTTCCTTTTGTCGCTTCCCAGTGTGATAACCTCATATCAGGAGTAGATAATAGGGGAAGATTCCCTATTATCTATTTCTGCCTCATATGTTACCCCTACACCCCACCCTCAGCCAGTTCTATAGCGGCCATTATAAGTCGTTTACCGGTGGGGGACATGTAGCGATTGTGGTTGGATACGCTGGGAAACTACGCGTTTACACATAAACACTGCGTGATCCAACCCCTCCCTCTCCTCCTCCTACCCACTCCCCACCCCCATCCTCCTCCTCCTCCTCCCCCACCCCCCTCCTCCCCTCCCCATCCGCACTCTCCTTCGCTGTAAGTCGGTCACGAGACATGCGCAGCCTCGCATGTACATTACCATTCCATGAATCCTCATCACACGCACACGCACACGCACACGCACACACGCACACACCTGTGCAGCTACGTACTGTGCACAGGTGCGTGGGAGTGCAGCTAAGTAGGTGCGAGGTGTTTGGCTGTGTGAGTGTGTGTGGGCGAATGGTGGTCGGGTGGGGGTGGGGGTTAGCAATACCAGCGCTAGCGCGTGCTTATTTATAGAACTGCAAATAGCGCAGCGCTACCTGCAATGCAAAGTAATTACCTGCTCCCATGCTACGTAGACTAGACTTTTACCTTGATAACAGAGTGCTAATGATATGCAACTAGCTAGTAGATCGTCATTGATGTAAGTAGACTTTGGTTCTATTCTTAAACTAGAACACTCGGAGAGTGCAGACCTCTGCCAAGGAAGCTCAATTCTCGCACTGTGAAAATTTTTATTAATTAATTGGATCCGGATCACCATCAAACCCCTTAACGGAGGTAATTACGAGGATTAAGAATGCAATGACGTGTTAATAATGGTCTGTTTGATAATGGAGAGAAATTTTATTAATACAATACATATATGTTATATGCGGCGATTCTTATTTATGTAGAAATTGCTTGATAGCAACAAATGTCTGATACGCGCTATAGCAGCCTATACCTACCTGTACCTGCCTGCACCTGTACCTGCCTGTGCAAAGTTGGTCGATTGTGAATGATCAGCATGCATTTTGAAAATGTAAAGTGATTGCTCCCAGGTGATTCACTGCGATTTTTCCTACTGCAAAGCGATGTGTAATCGGATTAGGTTCATCGGATACACCCTTAGGATGTATAACCGGGTCATTGCTACATGTGCATATAATATACGGGTTTCTTCCCAAGAATTTCAGAAAACACTTCGTATAATATGGACGGATGGGGGAGGGGACCCGGAAAAGGGTTGTACCAATTGGAGTCAATTACGCATGTCATAAGCGCCCCCAATACACAGGTAGACTCGGTCAGTTCGCGGATTTATACATCAAGCATGACTGTGTGGGGATTGTCAAAAGTAAATAGCCATGTCGGAGGCTTTATGAGATGTCGCAAATTAGCTTCAACTTTCGCACCCGACATGCGTTAAAAGCCAGTGGAGAGATTTTCTGTAATGTAGTGTGATACGTTGTTTCACGATCTCGTGTTTCCGCCAACATTCTGAAGTAAAACTATATTAGCTAATTACTGTTTGTTACCTCGCACCTGAGGCTTGTTGCACTATGCTTATTTTTCAAATACATGTACGTATTATATCAAGAGCTATTAATACCTTTTATTAGGATTATGCATTATTATTAGGTAGGATTAGGATTATGTATTATTATTAGGTAGGATTAGGTGTAGGTATTATTAGCTCTTGATTATATCTATATATAGATACCATACGTGCTGCGCACACAAATTGTACAATTGTAATGTATATTGACGAGAGAAATTCATATATCCAGATCAACAGTCCATAAATTAAGGAAAATTTCTATTTCTATTTTCAATTTTCTATTATGGACTCTTGATCCAGATACAACAGGAGGCCGTTAGTGATCATGACAAGGTCTTAAATTCACAGCATTAATATGTCAGTCAGCAGATATTGGGAGGAGATTAGTTCTAGACTATGAAAACACGTGCAAGCACGACTAGCACGTCATGCTATGTGACTCACCAGGTACCAATATTATTTTTTGTACTAGAAATGCAACGTAAATGATGCTGGAACTCAAGGCTGGCAGGATAATTTATTACGATGGCAAATTTGCACACTTGTTACCCCCCACAAGCTGTGTAGCATGAATCTGTTTCAAGTCATTGCCTTTTAACGTTACGATGAAGCATATTTTCAGTTATTATTCAGAAACAATACTCGATCGCTGCGAGCGGTTTTGGAGTCAGTTGTACAATCTGAGGTATACAACGCAAACGTGGGCGTGGGCGGATGCAAGGCGGAAAGGGAAGCAATGATTAACCTCGTTATGCGTGTTATATTTCTGTAATTATAATTTATATTTCATATAATTACTCGAAGGGCAAATGACAAGGAACCAACATTAATTCAGCACTATTTTCATATTTTTATCGCTCAGATGTCCACCTGCTTATAAAATTAGTCTGTCATTTCCTCGATTGAACATTCTACCAGGTACTGCTGCTGAATTTCTTGCTCAGGCATATTTGTGCGGTTATAACACAGCTCCAGTGGTCAGTCTAAGCAGTTTCTATATACGCAGAATAGTCAGTCAGATCATTATTTATTAATGTAAGTTTGTTGCAATGAGAACTTTGTGTACTTTTGTATGATTAATTTCTTTATCTTTAATTTTTTATGTTCACAAGTATGCTGTTCGTGACTTCGTGTGCTATTTATAGGTCTACTTTAGTACTAACCTATATATTCATTCACCTGCAGGCTTAGCTGTCTGCTTATATAGTGTCCTACGTAAGCATGCACGCTTCACTATATATGTTAGGGTTACCATACGTCTGGGTTTTTTTCCGGACGTGCGAGTTTTTAGCCGTTAACTTAAATCTACCTATAGTGTTTCTTGAACATCGGAAATTGTCCGAGAGTTTGCACTTTTCCTGCCTTTACATTTCCTGCTTTTGAAGTTCTTCATTCATGGATGTATGGATGGTGACCTTATTCTGTTCAGCCAGACCTATTACCCATATTTCTGCCTAGATACCATTGCTATATATATATATATATATATTTATATGTGCATCAGTGCACATTTTGGTGGTTAACTTGACATACATATTTACCGCTCACTTTGTATAGTGCCCACAAAATACATGCAATTCACGTATGTTATTAGTAATGCCATTTGCATTCTACTTGTTTTTAAAACCGCTTCACTTGTGCCGTGTCTACGCGGTAGTGATGTGATGCAGGAACAACCTGTTGGCTCGTAAATACCTCAGACAGAGAGTGTAACTAACTGTGTGTTCGTGTGGAGACTGGCAATCTACTTCTGCGTCGTTGCAGGAGTTCTGGGAGCACACAGCGCGGCTATGGATGGACACGGGAGTCCAGGCCGCCTTCGAGCGAGCAAACGAATACCAACTCATCGACTGTGCTAAATAGTAAGTGCCTCCGCCACCACGCCCTGTTCCCAACCAACCAGGCATCACCGTAGTGATCAATGGCTACGTCTATGTCTACCAAATGATCGTCTCAATCCTGCGATTGCACTGATGTTGATTTACATCAGGCCATAATACAAATATTGTTTGTTTGCCCTCACCCGACTGACCCTCCAAAAAGGGGCTGACTCAAAAAATGATATTGATCTTTCCCATTCTTTTTTTTTTATAAATTGTATCACTGTACAATATATAAATCTGTAGGCAATACATTATATGTACCAAGCAAAACAAACATTCAACATAAAACTAAAGGTATCTCCACACAAGCACAGCCCAGCATGTAGACACCATGCTGTATTTGTAAAAAGACCCCCCTCAAAAAAAGAAAAAAACCTACCTACCTACCCAAACTTTTCAGCCTGGGTCGAGTGAGGGAAAACAGATTTTTTAATTGTGGCCTCATGTTGTCATGGCGACTCCCCACACCACCCACCCACCCGAGGACGTTCTTGTTTTTTCGTTTGGCCTTGCCGCAACTCTCTTCACGGACACTGCCTTGAGTTGACCTGACCACACAGATTTTAGATACTGCAGTTTCCATCAAGCTCCCAACCTGACTATAATAAGTGGCGAGCTGTGTTTGCGCCAAGTCAGTTTTACGTTCAGTCCTTCAGAGTTGTGTCACATCCTATTCAGGTGTCCCGGTGATTGGATCTATGCTGCTGCTGTCTGCTGCAAATATAACAGCACTAGTGGGTAGTAGACTAAGCTCCCTAGCGAGCTGTCACGGCAGGCAAATGTACATGAATTATATGTATGCTTGATGCGCGTAATATGTAGTCACGGTGGCCTGTAATTATATATACTGCTGTTAACTATCTAGATTATGAAAGCCTTTCACAAATGCTGGTTTCCTCAGAGGTTCAGAACCAATGGGTGTATATTATACACCATGGGTGAATATTGACAAAAGTGAAACACAGTGAAAAAATGAATAATGACAATTGGTCATTTATTCATCCCTGATATACACTAAAGTATGTTTTTTTTGTAGATATTTGTTGTAGGATTTGCAACAAATGTTATCACGTACTAGTGGTGCCTGAAGCATATAAATTGTGTCTGAGACATTGGTACTGTTATTCTAGGCTTATTCTTGCTGTCTAAGGCATGCTAGATTTGCTCTGAGGCTTTTATTCCTGGATACCCATGCTATCTGATGCGTGCTGAGGTTATATGAGACACAGCCATACTGTCTATCTAGGGGTGCCTTCAATAGCTTAAGTACTACGTCTTCACCAGGTTCCGTTAGTCGGCCCATCTCACGTTGCTGCAGGTCCAGTTAACAGCGTAGCCACACTCAGGTGTGGGGCAGACCAGGTGTGTTGATGGGAGCTCCATGGCTGTGAAGACTTCAGGTTGACGGAGGTCAGGTATGGCAGACGTCAAGGTGGGAGGGCAGGTCCAGGTTATGAATACGCTTATGGTGCCGGAGAGAGGCCTCAGCTGCTATCCCGAAGAGTCTCAGGAGGCACGGAGGTCAGGTAATGCAGACCAGTGTAGGGAGGGAGGTCAGGTATGCAGACAGTTCGTGGAGGCGAGGTCAGTGTGTGCAGACCAACGTGGCGGGGAGTCCAGGTGTGAAGTACCAGAGTGGGAGGGAGGCCTCAGGTTACCAGGTGATCAGGAGCACCAGGTGGCGAGGGAGGCCAGGTGTGCCAGACCAGGTGGGAGGGAGGTCAGGTATGCGCAGACCATTGCGTGGAGGAGGAGCGTGGGAGGGTTGGTGGCTGCCGGATCAGGCGTGCAGGCGGCATAGGTGAATGGGGAACACGGAAAACCCGATAGCTCGTCACCGTAGGAGCCAGTGACTGTCACGGGCACGTTCTCCCGTGTTGTGCCGAACACGGCAAGTGCCAAGCTCTCCATTCTCTCTCTCGTCACTCTCTCTTCTCTCTCTCTCGTCTCTCTCTCTCTCTCTCTTTCTCTTTCTCTCCACCGCTCTCTCTCTCTCTTGTCTTTTCCTCTCAAATCTCCCTTCTTCTTTGCCGGCCCATCTCTCTCTCTCTCTCTCTTCTCTCGTCGTCTCTCTCTAGATGGTCTCTCTTCTCTCCCTCTCTCACTCTCTCACTCTCTTCTCCTATCTCTTTTCTGTCTCTGTCACTATCCTCTCTTTCTATCTCTCTCGCCTCCTCTTGCTTGCTCTCATCTCTCTCTCTCTGCTCTCTCTCTCCCTCTCTCTCTCATCTCTTTCTGCTTCACTCTATGCTTGCCCCTTCTCTCCGGCTCGTTGTTCTACCTCCGCTCTCCCTCTCCCCTCCTCTCTTCCTCATCTATTTGTCAATTTTTCCTGCTTTTCCTTACTATCTCTCTCCCTCCCCTCCCTCCCTCCGTCCCTCCCTGCCCCTTCCTCCCTCTCTCCCTCTCTCCGCTTTCTCCCTCCCTCCCTCCTCCTCCCTCTCCCTCTCCCCTCCTTCTCTGCTCCTCGCCTCCCCTCCTCCCTCCTCCCTCCCCCCCTCTAACCTCCTCCCTCCCTTCGTCGTCTCTCCTCGCCCTCCTCGCCCCTCTCTCTCCTTCTTTCTTCTCTCCCCATCCCTCCCTCCTCCCCCCGTTCCTCCCCTGTGGCCTCCCGTCTCCCTCCTCCTCCGACTCCCTCCTCCCTCCCTTCGTCCGTCCCTCTCCAATCCTCCTCCTTCCTCTCTCTCTCCTTCGCTCCCTCTCCTTTCTCCCTCCCTCCCCCGTTCCTCCCACCCCCCTCCCTCCCCTCCTCCCTCCCCTCCCATCCCCCCTTCGTCCTTCCTTCCCTTCCTCCCTCCCTCCTCGTTCCTCCCTTCGTCCCTCCCTCCCTCCCTCCTCCCTCCCTCCTCCCTCCTCCCTCTCCCCGTTCCCCTCCCTTCCTCCTCCTTCCGTTTCCCTCCTCCGCCCTCCTCCCTTCGTTCCTCCCTTCCTCTATTCGTCCTCCCTTCCTCCCTCCTCCTCCTTCCTCCGTTCCTCCCCTCCTTCCTCCTCCTCTTCCCTTCCTCCTTCTCTTCCTCCTCCCTCGTCCTCCCTGCTTGCTTCCTCCTTCCCTCCTCCTCCTCTCTCCTTCCCTCCCTCCTCCCTGCTTGCTTCCTCCCTCCCTCCTCCCCTCCCCCTCTCTCTCTCTCTCCCTCCCTCCCTGCTGCTTCCGTCCCTCCCTCCCTCCCTTCCTCCCTCCCCCCTCTCTCCCCTCCTCCCGTGCTTGCTTCCTCCTTCCG
>NW_014577249.1:81004-86468 GCF_000485595.1 Priapulus caudatus
TTGAGGCATACCGCAATGCTATCTTGATGAGTGCTGGGTTATATGAGACACAACCATACCTGTCTATCTAAGGGTGGCCTTGAGGCCATATCCCATGCTAATCTGATGAGTGCTGGGGTTATATGAGACACAGCCATATTGTCTATTCTAGGGTGGTATTCTGAGCATAACCCATGCTGGGGTTGTATGTGGGCATACCATGACTTGCTATCAGGAGGCAATGTCTATGATGTCTGTAGCATTTGGGGTTGTCTGGAGGCATACGCCATGGTTTTCTGTGGGTGATTTGAATGTATTTTGAGGCATGCTAGTGTTTCCTGGACGCACGTTAGCGATGTCCCACATCCATTTTGGAGGCTAGCCGGAGGTACAGCTAGTGTGTGTTCCAAGTTTGATGAGCTTCCAGCAGTTTGCACTGCAGTTTCCAATGTCTATGTGACATGAATAACTCTATGATGACTCTCCTACTTTCTCATCAGACACACACCTTATAATGGTGTGTGTGTGTGTGCGTGTGCGTGTGGCGTGTGCGTGTGCGTGTGGCGTGGTGCGCGTGTGGCGTGTACGTGTGGCGTGTGGCGGGTTGCGTGTGCGTGTGCGTGTGCGTGTGCGGTACGCGTGCGCGTGAAGCGTGTGCGTAATGTGTGTGCCGCACTCCTGCCTCGTTTGCCTGCCAACATGCCGCAATTTTTCTTCGTTAAAAACACTTCCACAACACAGCAAAACTTACCGCACCACGGCCAACTGTGGCACAACCCATAAAAGGATAGAGCAGGTGGAAAGCGTGAGCGTCAAATTTCGTGAACTGCTCGCGTTCGTTAAAAACTAATAACAGCGCAAGATACACAGCCAATATTGTCTTGATCTTGCTTTCTGTGCGTACCAAGTGTTCAGTTGTTTCACAACCCTCCGCGCGCTGGGTAGTCGTCAGTAAGTAGAAACTAATTATACACCAAGTAATCGTCTGCAAAATCTTGCGAAAAAGATACGCTCTGCTTCTGTGATGTCCAATTGGAGGCAATTTGGTGTTTTATGCCGAAAATCCTTAGGGGCGCTGTTTGGTACGCAAAGAATGTTTATTGAACGTACTTGGCTGGTCTTGTAGCTAAGTGCGGGCTTGTCTCGGAGCTTGAGCCGAATGCAGTTCGCCAACTATTGTTCAATGTTATAGAAGGCGCGATTTTACATTGCTGCGGAGAGCAAATTAGCAGTGTTTTGGCAAGATATCTTATATAAGTGGTTTTGGGCGTTCTACCCAATCGCAAAGGGATTCTTAAACGAAAAAAAAAAATATTTCTATAACCGAGGCAGGTGAGTGAATGTCTACGTAACAGATATCCAACATGAGGTGATTGGTCCGTTTGTGTTTTTGCAGTGGTAGTTTGAAAAACAAGCCCGAACGGCTTGCGAATTGGTGTCCACGCTCCCCCCCCCCGCCCACTTGCTCTGTTATCTTAATCTTTTTATTAATTTGTGGCAGAGTGTACGCGTGTGTTAAGAACTGTTGTGTTGCAGAGGAGATTTGACCTATACTAGAGTACTGTACTGACATAAACACCTGAGACTTGGTAGTAAGATAAAAGTCGGTGTTTATTTATTCTCGTTTTTATTATTGAGACGGGCCAAAGTGCCTGTGAGGGGACGTAGACAAACGTCAATAGCAAGTACTACAGTTCGTGTGGCATCAGGTGGTCAGACCAGAGTGGAGGCAACTCAGGTGTGCAGACGCAGGTGTGTGATGGGAGCTCCAGGTGTGAAGACTTCAGGTTGGACGGAGGTTCAGGTATGGCAGACTCAGGTGGGAGGGCAGGTCCAGGTTATGAATACCTTAGGTGCGGAGAGAGGTCCAGCTGCTATCAAGACTCAGGAGGGAGGGAAGGTCAGGTAATGCAGACCAGTTGGGAGTGGCAGTCAGGTATGCAGACCAGTGTCGGGAGTGGAGGTCAGTGTGTGCAGACCAAGTGGGAGGGAGTCAGGTGTGAAGACCAGGATGGGAGGGAGGGTCAGGTACTCGTTCAAGACGCAGGTGGGTAGGGAGGCCAGGTGTGCAGACCAGGTGGGAGGGAGGTCAAGGTATGCCGGCAGACCATTGCCGTGCGAGGGAGACGGTGGGAGGTTGTGGCTGCCGGATCAGACGTGCAGGCGGCATAGGTGAATCGGGGAACTGGAAACCCGATAGCCTGTTCACCGTAGGAGCGCAGTGACTGTTCACAGGGCACGTTCTCCCGTGTTGTGCGAACACGGCAGTGCAAGCTCTCTTTCTCTCTCTCTCACTCTCTCTTCTCTCGTCTACTCGTCTCATCTCTCTCTCTCTCTTTCTTTTCTCTCCACGCTCTCGTCTCTCTCTTCTTTCCTCTCAAATCTCCCCCTTCTTTGCCGGCTCCTCTCTCTCTCTCTCTCTCTTCTGCGTCTCTCTTCTCGATGCTCTCTTCTCTCCTCTTCTCATCTCTCTCCTCTGCTTCTCCCTATCTCTTTCTGTCTCTGTCAACTATCCTCTCGTTTCTATCTCTCTCGTCCCTCTCTCTTGCTCTCTCTCATCTCTCTCTCTCTCTCCTCTACTCCTCTCTCTCTCTATCTCTTTTCTGCTTCACTCGTAGCTTTAGCCCCTTCTCTCCGGCTTCAGTTGTTCTACCTCCGCTCTCCTCTCCCCTCCTCTCTTCCTCATCTATTTGTCAATTTTCCTCTTTTCCTACTAATCTACTCTCTTCTTTCTATCTTTCTCTCGCCCTCTCGTTTCCTTCGCGCTCTCTCTGTTCTGTACTCTGCAGTTGGGTAGTGAGTAGAAGTAAAGATATCCCATATATGGTCATGTGTAGGGTGGCGTACCTTCGCACACATAGAGCTACTCCGATCCCCGGCGCAATTGAAAATGGCACGTCTTCTTGAATTTTTCATGTATCTCAGCATTGTAATATTTAAAAATCGGGTGGTTGCCATGGTGACGACAGTCTTGTATGTTTCCAACAATGGGCGCAGATCAATATAGGCAGGATTTTAGGTTGTAAAGGAGAGGTGTGCAACTATTTGTGGCATTTTTATGCAGCAGCGGCTACTCTCGCATGACCTGTGCTCCTCCACTTTCTTTCCTCTCCCTCTCACTCTCACTTTCACTCTCACTCTCTTCCTTCTCTCACTCTTCAGCCAGCTGCTGTCATCTGACCTCGAAATTTTGGACAATGACGAAATATGCAACCATTTATGCCTCTGTGTGTAGGTATGTCTGCGTGCGTGCGTACGCGCGTGTGCATACCTCCTCTGTGTATGTATCTTTCTCTTCTCCCCCCCCCTCTCTCTCTCTTTCTCTCTTTCGTCCTCTGTTTGTCTCCCTCTCTTTCTTTTTTCTCTCCCACCCTCTCTATCTCTGTATCTTCGCTGCTCTCGTTCGTTATCAAACTCTCCAGACATTGGACGCTTTCTACTTCCTTTTACTGTTTCTTTCCTCGTTCCCTCCCCCTTACTTTCTCATATTTTATGCGTTTGTATTGCGTTATGTGGTGGTATGCATGGAATGCCTGCATACGTGCTGCCTGCTCTCAATGCCTGTTCTCTCAAAACTACATTTTGCCAAGAAATTCCTTATAAACCAAAGCGAAGACTACAGGCAATTTCAGTTGAAAACGATGGCCAGTTGTACAGTTATTTTTTTCGAATTGCGTTGGTCCTACGTTACCGGCCGTACTTCATTCGATGTACAACTTGGGTAAAAACATCGCTGGCTATATTTAGAATGAACGAATCGTGGTAAACAGGGTTAGGGGCCAACCTATCTTCCTCACGAACAGAGGCAATAAGAGAGTACTGCTGGGGAGGGCGGGAGAAGAACTGCTATGGTTTTCTCATGTTTCTGCCTGGGCGAGTAAATTCGATGTCTTTTTTTGGCATATTTTGCTGCCTAATAAAAATAGTAATTAATTTCTTACCCCGGCGCACGTAGGCGTGTATATGTACGTAGGTGCGTGCATGTGGGTGTACGCGCGCGTGTGCGTGCATGCGTGCATGCGAGCTTTACGGGGATTCACACGTATCCATGAGTGTAGTACTGCGAGTTTGCTTATCATCGGATGAGCTAGGCTAAAAATGCTTTGCGATATCTAAATATAGCTAGCCATGTTATTTCACCGGGTGAAAACAGCAGCGGGTAAACAAGCACGCTGCAGGACTGATTATGGTTACATAAATCCACGCAAGACACCCCCACACTGTTTATATACGTGACTGTAGGTGCGGAGTCTCGTTCTCCTCCCTTCCCTTTGCCTCTCTTAACCCGCTCCCTGAGACGCCGCAACCGCTTGCTGTAGTGCGTAGCATCCTTTCTAGCGCATCCCTCTCCTCCTATAACAGTCTGATAGGAATGGCTTCCCACGTCTTGCCTCCCCAGCCTCCGCGTTCTGTGTGTGTGAGAGAGAGAGAGAGAAATAGGGAGGGAAGGAGGCAAGGAGGTAGAGAGAGAGAGAGAGCGCCCTGCCGTCGTTGGGCGTCGTCAATCCGTAACACCATCTCCCCAAAATACTCGCATGTGCGTGCGCGTGTGCGTGTTTGTGGGCGTTACTGTCTATCTAGGGGTGCCTGAGGCATACCCATGCTATCTGATGAGTGCTGGGGTTATATGAGACACAGCCATATTGTCTATCTAGGGTTATCTGAAGCATACCCATGCTGGGGTTGTATGAGGCATACCAATGCTTGCTATCAGGAGGCATGTCTATGATGTCTGTAGCATCTTGGGGTTGTCTGGAGCATACCCATGTTTTCTGTGGTGTGATTTGAATGTATTTTGAGGCATGCTAGTGTTTCCTGGACCACGTTAGCGATGTCCACATCATTTTAGAGCTAGCCGAGGTACACTAGTGTGTGTTCCAAGTTGGATGAGCTTCAGCAGTTTGCACTGCAGTTTCCAATCTATGTGACATGATACTCTATGATACTCTCACTTTCTTCATGACACACATCTATAATGTGTGTGTGTGTGTGTGTGTGTGTGTGTGTGTGTGTGTGTGTGTGCGGGTGCGTGTGCGTGTGCGTGTGCGGGTACGCGTGCGCGTGAGCGTGTGCGTATGTGTGTGCCGCACTCTCCGTTGCCTCCCATCCCATTTTTCTTGTTAAAACACTTCCACAACACACACAAACTCAACGCATGCACGCCACTGTGCACAAACCCATAAAAGGATAGAGCAGCTGGAAAAGCGTGAGCGTCAAATTCGTGAACTGCTCGCTTCGTTTAAAACTATAACAGCGCAAATACACAGCCAATTGTCTTGACGATCTGCAGCGGATATCCGCGCGAAGCGCTCAAACGCCACCTAGTGGCGCACTTACTCAACATCGCTGCCTTTTGATCTGCAGCGGATATTCGCGCGAAGCGCTCAAACGCCACCTAGTGGCGCACTTACTCAACATCGCTGCCTTTTACCCAACGCAAGTATACGCCGTACCTTTAGGGTTTAAGGAAAGCCTGCTTTTCGCT
>NW_014577249.1:88849-89677 GCF_000485595.1 Priapulus caudatus
CATCCCATTCTCCCATCACTTCCCCATCCTCCCATCATCCCATCATCCCATCACTTCCCCATCCTCCCATCATCCCATCATCCCATTCTCCCATCACTTCCCCATCCTCCCATCACTTCCCCATCCTCCCATCCTCCCATCACTTCCCCATCTTCCCCATCCTCCCATCACTTCCCCATCCTCCCATCACTTCCCCATCCTCCCATCATCCCATCATCCCATCATCCCATCATCCCATCATCCCATCACTTCCCCATCCTCCCATCATCCCATCATCCCATTCTCCCATCACTTCCCCATCCTCCCATCATCCCATCATCCCATCACTTCCCCATCCTCCCATCCTCCCATCCTCCCATCACTTCCCCATCCTCCCATCCCTTCCCCATCCTCCCATCACTTCCCCATCATCCCATCGTCCCATCACTTCCCCATCCTCCCATCCTCCCATCCTCCCATCACTTCCCCATCCTCCCATCCTCCCATCACTTCCCCATCCTCCCATCCTCCCATCCTCCCATCCTCCCATCACTTCCCCATCATCCCATCCTCCCATCAATTCCCCATCCTCCCATCCTCCCATTCTCCCATCGCTTCCCCATCATCCCATCCTCCCATCACTTCCCCATCCTCCCATCACTTCCCATCCTCCCATCCTCCCATCGCTTCCCATCATCCCATCCTCCCATCACTTCCCCATCCTCCCATCCTCCCATCCTCCCATCCTCCCATCGCTTCCCCATCATCCCATCCTCCCATCACTTCCCCATCACTTCCCATCCTCCATCACTTCCCATCCTCCATCACTTCCCATCACTTCCCCATCCT
>NW_014577249.1:90840-102649 GCF_000485595.1 Priapulus caudatus
TGCGTGCGTGCGTGTATTTATGCGTGGCTGCGTGCGTGCGCGTGTTTATGCGTGGCTGCGTGCGTGTGTTTATGCGTGCGTGCGTGCGTGCGTGGCTGCGTGCGTGTGTTTATGCGTGGGTGCGTGCATGTGTGTGTTTACGCGTGGCTGCGTGCGTGTGTTTATGCGTGCGTGCGTGCGTGTGTTTATGCGTGGCTGCGTGCGTGTGTTTATGCGTGGGTGCGTGCATGTGTGTGTTTACGCGTGCGTGCGTGCAGGTGTGTGTTTATGCGTCGGTGCGTGCGTGCGTCACTTTAGCTTTACCCTGTCGGCAAATGAGCCTTGAGACGGCTTCCCTACACAGATAGAGGCTCAGTCACCACCCACTTTCTTGCGTAGTCTACAATGCTGATACAATCAGGAGTGAATAATAATAGATCTAGTAATCTATAGTCAGTATTAGTCTTCTATAATCTATAAT
Source organism: Priapulus caudatus (assembly GCF_000485595.1). Classification (NCBI taxonomy): domain Eukaryota; kingdom Metazoa; phylum Priapulida; class Priapulimorpha; order Priapulimorphida; family Priapulidae; genus Priapulus; species Priapulus caudatus. Next base: position 91,301 of record NW_014577249.1, read on the forward strand.
CTATAATCTATAATCTAGTAATAGATCGCTACTAATCTATTATTATTCACTCCTGATACAATGATACTCATAAACTGATCTGATCTGCAATTTGTTGCTGTGTGCCGGACTGGTTTATTAGTCGGAATAAACACACCTGATAGTATTTAATTATATTTATTTATTTACACTATTTATATTTTTAATGATGGCATGGTTCGCACAGCCCTTGAAAAGTCCTTGAATTTGAGGGGAGTCCTTGAAAAGTACTTGAATTCAGTAAATGTTGATTTTGTGCTTGAAAAGTCCTTGAATTTCATGAAAATGTCCTTGAATTCAGTAAATGTTGATTTTGTGCTTGAAAAGTCCTTGAATTTCATGAAAATGTCCTTGAATTTTTGGAAAGAATCCTTGCCTGTAATAAAAAGAAATTTTGTACTATCAATAATGTGCAAATCTCAATAAAAATTGCGTTAAATGAGCTTAAAAAGCTATAGACACGTTAGACAGTTAAATTATGATCACAAATTACAGTAAGTCATTAAAATCAGTCAGTAAATCAAGGTATGTTGTAGAAGTGACAGTGTTTAGAAGGGTTTATTAATGTGATCCAGGTAAGTTTTAGAGATGACAGTGATTAAGAATGGGGTTATTATTAAATTAATCCAGGTATGTTTTGTTCTGTGTATGAATTCCGATAAAATGTCTGATAAAATGTCCTTGAATTTCCGATAAAATGTCTTTGAAAAGTCCTTGAAAATTTTTCAGTCCTGTATGAACCATGGATGGTACATTGGTAAAATATGTGTATCAAGGGTTAATAATGACAAAAATGTCGAATACTGACAAATTTGTCATTATTAACCCCTGATATGTATCAATATAAGGTTGAAAGGTTCTTGCTGACAGTGAGAAATGAGTATGGTAAGAGTAAGTGATGCGCATCATAAGTAGTGAGGATGGTCAAACTAACACTTCCAAAACCACACCCCCTGACTAACTTGCACATGACAGGGTGTGAGTCATAAAGATGGTAATAAGCTTTTAGAGTTATGCAGAATACACGTTCATCTATTGAAATTATTTTTGGATGAGGAAGATCCAATTTATCGTAAAGGAAGTAATTTGATAAACGCATCACGCCAAGTTGATTTTACCACCTTAGTTTGTAGTAAATTATTTCAAGTGCAGGCAGTTGGCTACCTGAGCCATGTTTATTGGTGGCATGGGTAAGAAAAGAGCAATGCTAGTACATGAGCAGTAAGTATGCCACTGTTTGGCATCAGGAGCTGTACACAAGCCAGTAACAGTTGAGTTAAAGTGTTGAAATTGCATATTGACAGCCCTACCTTTAGTGTGTTCCCACCCCCAAAAAAACTGCGTTTTGTTCTTTTTAGCCAGGTGAACCCTTGTGTTCCTCTAGCTACACCTGCATGTTGTTGGTATTTTTGCTCTTGGTAAAGCAATACTAAGCAGTATATCAGCAGCATCTGGTGCAATGCATTCATATTGTCAGTGATTGAAGTAGTGTATAATTTAATAGTTAATAAAGATAGATTTCATATTCAATATTTCTATTAGGCTAGATGACATTCAATAAAGAAGTCTGATTTTCACCTCTTGTTTTGATTAGATTGCATTTATTGTTCTTTTCAATTCCATTAGTACTTGAGTTTATTCTAATTTCTCTCACAAACAAAAAATCATTAGTTTGCCTGTTTTTTGTTACAGTTTTCTTGACAAAACCGATGTCATTAAGGAACCAACCTACTTGCCAACTGAACAGGTAAGGTCTTTATGAAGAGGCATGCAGACCTGTGTAAGATTAATAATACAAGTAAAATCTTCATCATTCTTACTCCTGCTCATCCCACAACATCATTCGCTTCCACATTTGCCCTCAACATTCCACTTTGCTATTCGGTGAATGTACATTAGTTGCCTGTGTAGTATTTCTCGTCGTCTGTGTACGTATAACTTTGAAGGTAGGCCATCAGATTCGGACGTGGCTACATACATGCTTGACTGTTATTGTTCATTTCTCATGCTCTCGCCTCTATTGCAGGATATCCTAAGATGTCGTGTTTTGACGTCAGGAATCTTCGAAACTAGGTTTCAAGTAGACAAAGTTAACTTTCAGTGAGTACATGATGATTAGTTCCGTTAACAGCGAGACAGGAATCTCGTGCGTCTCAGAAACAGACTCGACCCACGTGTAAACACACGCACTGCTCACGTGTGATGGACATTCTGCTTGTTTGTCCTTCAGAAATCAGCGTTGTCCTTGGCAAAACTTACGGGCCGTATAGTCAAATATGTTAATACACACACCACATGTTCACACCTACCTGTCTTGTCCTTGCAGCATGTTCGACGTGGGAGGACAGCGCGATGAGAGGAGAAAGTGGATCCAGTGTTTCAACGATGTGACGGCCATCATCTTCGTGACAGCCTGCAGTAGCTACAATATGGTTCTGCGTGAGGACTCGAAAACCAACCGGCTCAAGGAGTCCCTCGATCTTTTCAAAAGCATCTGGATAAATAGGTGTGTGTGTGTGTGTGCGTGCGTGCGTGCGTGCGTGCGTGCGTGCGTGTGTGTGTGCGCGTGTGAATGTGCCTGAACGTGTGTGTGTTCGTGTGTGTGTGTGCGTGTGCATGTGCGTGTGCGTGTGCGTGTGCGTGTGCGTGTGCGTGTGCGTGTGCGTGTGCACGTGCGTGTGTGCGTGTGTGTGCGCGCGTGTGTAAGTTTGTCTTGCGGTGATGTTCCTTGCTTCATTCAGTAATCACTCTTCATGTCAAAGCATCATTGTGGTAAATAAATATAAATAGTCGTGTTGGGTGGGTCTGATTCTTCAATCCTCACAGTTTCGTGACAGTTACTTATCACCGCAGTGTTTATCTTGCAGGTGGCTGCGGACTGTTTCCGTGATACTTTTTCTCAACAAGCAGGACTTGCTAGCAGAAAAGGTCAAGGCTGGAAAGTCGAAGGTCGAGGACTTTTTTCCCGAGTATATAAGTTACAAGACGCCACCTGAGTGTAAGCATCTATGCCTGTTAGTCACGGAGCTTTCTTAAGCCTAGTGCAGACCTGTGACTTTTTCATGCAACTCGACAGCGATTCTATAATAGCTGTAAAAATTGCTGTGAAATCGCTACATCTACGGGAATGTGCAACTGCAACTCGTAGCGATTGTGGTTGCTTGCGACGAGTTGCGAGAAATCAAACTGTTTTGATTTTGAGCAACTCGTCGCTCCCAATCGCTCCCAAATAGCTCTAGAATTGCTTCGAAATTGCATGTGTGTGGGCACACGCGGCCGATCGCTTGGGGTTGCAGATTGCAGCGACGAGCAACCAAAAATCGCAGGTCTGCGCTAGGCTTTACTGCCGTGGACCTGTCATCCAGATCTTGTTACTGCTAAAATGTCAAAAGGCACATTTGATCACACCGCATGCAACTTCAAATCGCAGTTCCGTCCGATATGCTGTCGTTGCCCCCCTATAGTTTGTCGCGGGTTTGTTGTAAATTTTTAGCTCACATTGACATCGTCAAGATGAGCTATTGCCATGGGGTGTCGTTCGTCGTACGTCCGTCTGTCCGTCAACATTTTGCTACGGTCAACGATAACTTGAGAACCGTTTGACCCACATGTTTCAAATTGCATATAGTTGTTACTCCTATGGGAGAGATGTGAACGTCCTATTTTGGAGCACACCAGTTGACCTACTTTCGAGCCACGCCCACTTTTTGGCAAAAATGGAAATGGCCATAAGTCAGTTCAGGTTCAACAGATTTTGCTCATTTTTGGAATGTGAATGAATAAGGACTGGCCCCAAAGTATATCACAGGGGTTTTGATATTTTTTTTAAATTATGCAAATTTTGGAGCACGCCAGTCGACCTAACTTTTGAGCCATGCCCACTTTTTGGCAAAAATCAAAATGGCTATCTAGATTCATTCGATTTTGTTAAATTTACTTACCTACCTAATCATACCTACGTGTAATATTGTGTTTTAGATTTTTCGTTACAGTAATTTGACTGGAATAGTTTATTGCTTTTATTTGCGCGATAATCGAAAACCAAAATGGCGATCATTTAGGCGTAGCGCCATCTCTCGCCCAGATTTCAGACTTTCAGATGTGAAACATTTATTTTCGCATCAGAACTAACCCTGAATAAAACAGTGGATTTCTATTAGTATAAAACGGGGAGTAAGGACATTTGATCACATTTCGGTCCGTCATAAATGAAACACTTACCAAGTTTTCAATATCATCTCCCTCTTCTATCACACCCAAGGTGAGCTATAATGTCATTGACACGTTTATTCAGAATTGCTAGACGGACTTGCGGCCCTGGTTTTTGCGCGCAGCGCACAGCTCGCGGCAAAGCCGCGTCCCAACGCGAATACGCCGCCCCCTTTTTGTCCGCTTAGACAGATATCTGAGACAGGGGTCTGAAAACGCACTCCGCGAAAACTGGGCGCAATCCAACCGACATTTCAGCCTGGCTCCGTACGTGCGAGGTTTTTATCAACCTCTTGACCCCGCGCTGCCCGTGGCGTCGGCACGTCGTGCGAGCACGTGCTGGCGTGGCCGTGGCAGTTTTTACACGTAGCTAATCCTACAATACGCCACCACACTGACACACAAATATATATATGCACATGTTTTTACGAAGACGGCGGAGCGCGACATTCCAGCCTCCCTCCTCCCCCGCGCTCACGTGGCGGCCGGGCACGGTCGAAATGCTATATCCAACAAACCTGGCTCGGGGAGTTTTTGCGCCGCGGTGACTTTCGTAGTAAATAGATTTTGTATTTATTTAGCATTACATTTTATTGAAACGCTGCAAGTGCATGCTTGTGTGCCTGGCTGCGGCAGCATTGATGCATGTATATAGATACCTTATTAACCCGTGGCGGCGGAGCGAGCGAGAGAGAGAGAGAGAGAGAGAGACAGACCGTGGGGAGTGCGAGAAAGAGAGAAAGAGAGTGGGAGAACGCCAGATAAGGTACGAAAATACGGCAGGTGACGGTACGACGGCGAGGATGTACAAACGCGTGTCAATCTATAATCGGAAAGGCACCCCTCCAAAGCCGATGTAGCCGAGCCGATGTACGTGTCCCGAAAACTGCGCGATGTTAGGCTACCCGCTATACGCATTCGCGCGCCCGCCTTCCTTCGGCGCGCGAATTCGTATAGCGGGGAGCGCGAGATGCTACATACAACACCCCGCGGTCGCGTGCGCCCAGTCCTGCGGAAGTGCGCGGCTTAACCGCTTTCGGCGGTCGGGGAACAACGCATCTTTTGCGCAACGCCATCTTGTACCCGGTCTCTCTGGTTCTTGCATGCTAACACCTGAGCTTAAATCACCAGTTCGATATATGTTTCGTTTGCATCTTTATTTTGAACATAGCCGTAGAACAGTGCTAAATGATGCAGCTTCGATCTATTTCCGTGTCATTGAATCCAAAGTTTTATCCCCCATTGCTTTTATTTCAGCCCCTAAGGTAGTTCTAATTGCGGTTTGAACGTAGCCCCCAAAATAGATTAGCCGCGGCTTAGAATACAGTGCTGAAAGTTATTTCCAACAGTCTAGCGCTATTTTGGGATTCTTATTCTATTCTGCGGCGTGGTAAGAGGGATTTGGCCCATAGGCCTAATTGACATCATGTGGGGAATGTGCCCGTTTATAATCCCTGTCTACTCTAGTGATTCAGTTCCGTGTTTAACGTATAAGCCAAGTTTGTTGGTGGAGGAAATGCCTCTAGTTTAGACGATTTTGCTCTGGATTTATCTGATTGCGTACACTAGGCGATTTTTAGCGTGATCGTGTGTGTCATGTGATAGTCAGGTATTAGTGGCATGCTCTCGTGTGCATCATGAACTAGCAACTCCCTGACCAACTGAATTGCTAGGATTGCGTTATATCGTTAAATTAAAAATCAGGTTCGATGACTTAAAAAAATTATAGATTCATCCAATTGATTGCTGCTATCAGACATGCTGTACAAGACGAATATGATATACTCCATATAAGAACATTATTCCATTAAAATTCAATATAGTTTTATGAAAATATACAAATTACACCTTCTAAATATAGGTTTCTGCCAGAAATAGCTTCTTACTAGGGGTGTGTGGAACATGAAGTGCAGATATTGAGCATTTCGTCTCTTGTTTGTCTTGAGATACGGTGTCCACGCAATGCAGTGACTGTGTTACATCAGTGTTACAATTTCATGTAAAAAACCGAATACTAACTAAATCATCTTTGCATATTATGTAATTAAGTTGACTAATCTTCATGAATCTTGCATCTTTCAGCAACTGCCGAGCCGGGGGAATACCCTGCTGTTGTCAGAGCCAAATACTTTATTCGTGATGAATTCTTGGTAAGATGTGTTTACGCAATCGTGCTTTACGTGAATTCGTGCGACGACTTGCAATATACAGAATAGGTAAATTAGAACGTGTATTTTTGCTATGCATATATCAGTAAGTGTTTAAAACTTATATGATATTTGTGAGAGGTAAACATAGCTAAAGTTGAACTTGCTCTTTTCTACCAAGAAGATGCATTACACTGTTTGATTATTTGCCCTCGTATTGCCTTCGTAAATGTAAATGTTTTATTGTTGATGCGTGTAGGCAATGTGCCTGTGGGTTTGTTGTGTGCGTGTGTGTATGTGAGTACGTGTGTGCGTGCGTGCGTGCGTGCATGCGTGCGTGCGTGCATGCGTGCGTGCGTGCGTTTGTGTGTCATGATGTGTGCATGTTCATTCTATCATTTAAACACACCATCGTACATGTCCGTGCATACATGTTTTCAGTCTTCCTTATGGCATATATATAAATGCATATATATATATAAATTATATATTATACATATATATAAATGTATTATGTAAATGCGTAAATATATAATATGTATATATATTTAATATTTATATATATATATGCAATGCTGCCCATTAATGTGGACGTATATGCATAGTGTATAGTGTGTACAGGCCCGTAGCCAGGTGGGGTCGGGGGTTCGAACGAACCCCCCCCCAAGCAAAAAAAAGAATTTCACCTCAGGTCGCTCCATTTTAGTGTAATAATTGCAAAATCTCCATCGTGCGGGAGGATGAACAGTGAACACCCCCCTCCCACACCCTCCCCCCGCTTGGTCGCTTGGCTCCCTCGCCTGGCGCCTTCGCGCCGAGCAGGGGCGTGTACAGGGGGGGGTCCAGGGAGTCCGGACCCCCCCTTGCTCGCGCAGAAAACGCATCTGAGGGGCGTCTAATTTTTAAAAAAAATTTGGGGGAGGGCCAGACCCTCCCTTCGCGTGCCTCGCAAATTTGGGTTACGGTTAGACCCCCCCCCCCTGCGGTACAAATCCTGTACACGCCCCTGCGCAGCAAATTGCCAACATTGAAAAACGAACCCCCCCCCCCCAATATAAAGCTGGCTACGGGCCTGGTGTGTAGGTGCATCTCTCACTCGCGCTTCTCCTCGTTTCCCCTGACAGAGGATCAGCACGGCGAGCGGGGACGGCAAGCATTACTGCTACCCGCACTTCACGTGCGCGGTCGACACGGAGAACATCCGGCGGGTGTTCAACGACTGCCGCGACATCATCCAGCGTATCCACCTGCGGCAGTACGAGCTGTTGTGATGCCAGCCGTGACGTCACACCACAGCCGTCGTGATATCTTCATCATCCACTGTGCTATGACAACCACGTTCGCCACCGACGCCTGCCGCCTCCCTCTTCTTCACACGCACTGCACCGCGCGCGCGGCGCTTGTTTTCCTTGGGGAGGTCGAGGGGTTAAGAGAACGGCAGCGTGGCGCCCTCACGGTGCGAGAAGGGGCGAAGGCTCGGCCGCGTTTCACTGGTGCGTTTTGTACTTGTTCTTTGCCGAGGCGGTCAGTGAGGTATTGAGGTCTAGTCTTAGGTATAATCATTTTTGTTACGATGCTTTAAACCCGGTATGTGTTTTGTACAGCTACTGTGTCCCATCGTTTTGTTTAGCATGCGTCGTTTGCTGGGAAGTTGTTGCCACGATTACCACCAGAGCGTTGGTTATAATCGGCATGCCCCCAGAGTTGCGCTGCTGCTGTATCGTAGTGCGATCTGTAGGTTTATAGATGTAGTCTGAAGCTCGCTATGGCTGCGATTGTGAATGTGCAGCTGTGTGGTGACAGGGTTGTCCACCAGGTGGCGCCCTATGCTGGGTTGCAATTTGATCGCCTCCGCACGGGGTAATCGCGACTTTCCGTCGCGCGGGAAGACCAGAAAATCTTCGATGGCTTGCAGCGTGCCGATCAGTGATCATTCACGTGCTTGCTTAAGCAGTATGTAGTGTCAACTGTCACCTAGCTTGTAGTGTCACGTCCCGTGTAAGGTGGGCTGGGGACATACCCTCCCTGGTCCACCGATTACACAATCGCAGTTCATTGTCCCAGGTTTCCAAGCCTTAACCCTTTACTTTATTTGGAGCATGTATCATCCACGCAGTTAGGCAGGCAGGAGAGGGTCTGAGGGAGATGACTATGGGATGGTTTGGATCTGAGGCTCGTGTACAATCAAGTTGTGGATAGTTTTGATCGGTGTGTTAGGTGTCTTATAAACCATTCTCTTTTCTTCGGTTCATTTTACGCTCGAGTCTCTTGATCTAACTGGTGTGGGGGGGGGTCCCTCCCTTCTTTCCTATCCCTCCCTACCCTGTTATTTATCTTTCTCTCCCTCTCTCTCTCTCTCTCTCTCTCTCTCTCTCTCTCTCTCTCTCTCTCTCTCTCTTTCTGTTTTCTCTCCTCCCTCTCTCTCTCTGTTTTCTCTCCTCTCCCTCTCTCAATATCAATCTATCTCTCTACTTTCTTACTTTCTCTCCCTCACTCTCTCTCGATGCCATCCACAATATGGATTGATCGCTGCATTGGCTATTCTAATGATTCGTCCAGCCCACCATTGGCTTCTATTGCATTGGACGTGGTTGTTTTGGACTTTTAATATTGCTCTGTGCTTCCCTACCAGCTGGACGTACTTGCACCCGATGCGCTAGGTTTTGTCTTGATACATGAGGCAGCATTGCATTATGGTTGTGATGGTACCTTGTAGCTTATTTCACTGCAGTGGTGGCCATGATGGGGGCAGCAGCAGCGCCCAGTGTTCCCTATCATATATATATATATATATATATATATATATATATTATTATATATATATATATAGTAGCTATATCATAATATTTATTATCATATATTATATTAATATAGGTGAACATTGAGTATATTGCGTGATTAATATTGCGGGATGGATAGGATCGCAAATATAGTCTGTTTCGATTTTTTCAAGAGTCAAAGGTCTTTGTAATCACAAGATCAGCGACAAGATGTTTTAGATTCAACGTTCAGTTTAGGAGGATATGTTAATTAATAGCAGGTTTTCAACCTGAGAGAAGCTTGATGAATTTTCCCGAATCTGTCTGCAATGCTGCCTGCTCTGATGATCCTCGTTCATTTTTACACACAGGAGAACAGACGGAAGAATTTTTGAATATTTTTTCTCCTTTTTGTGTGTCATTGTTATTCTAGTGGAAGAATTTAAATAGCTCCTTAATGCTTGTATATTTAATCTGTATTCTCGCTTTATCTGACAACAGACTTGGTTTTCGAGAAATTCTGGCTATGAAAGGGTAATGGTTTTCAAAGGGGCTATAAATTTGATGGACTGCGGGTATTGGCTTGGCATTTGGCTTTGGTGTTGTTTTAGCACGTTATGTCAAATGGCATTAATCAAAGACAGGTCAAACCAAGGCACAAACCTGATGTGGTTTCCATTATTATTGGGTCTCATCTCAAAGTTCATGGTTTTAGTGATTGGTATCTTTACAGATGCATGTATGTTAATAATTTTTAGATTTATTGTGGCAAGAAAGTTGTTTTAAGTGATAAGATCCATTATTTCATGTTACACCTGTTTAGGTCATTATAGAACGGTATACTGTAGAAGCTTGGGCTCGGTTTATGGATTGCCTATGAAACATTGACATGCGTTTAGAATATTGACGCCAATAGGTGGCACCACAGTCCCGAAGATTTAACTGACCGGTAACGTTGAACTTTTCTTAACTTTGATTTGTGCAGCGACTTGCGCAATGATAAACTATTGCCGTCGCTACGCAAATATATGCCTTTGCTGCTCGCGTTTGTCAGCTGCTTGTCACAACATTGCAATATTTCATCGCGAGTGGGTACCTCTCAAGTGAACGGCCACAATGCTGGCGAGTTAGTCACAGCTGCTACTGTTAGATATGACAGTTTGGCAGGGCGGAACAAGCTGGCAGAACAGGAATTGCTGGAGGGCCGGATATGTTGGCAGGACAGGACAAGCTGGCATACTTGCATCCTGTACCCACGAGCAAATGATGAAATGGCACGTGCTCGCGCTCTGCGTGCCAGAGCACGTGCAACATTTCCCTGTAACAGTAAGATTTCTTTCTGTGCCAGAGAATGTTGAGATTATGTTGTTGGGACGACCAAAACGGTTAGCGTTTGTTCTCACAACTTGACACGCCGCAATTTGTCTCATCACATTTGCACGATACCGCATTAGCAGTTACAAGCAGCGAATCTACGATGTACTGCTACCTGCCACCTTAGTAGATTACTACTGTTATTGTAGGTACCTGATCATTGAATTTGTGATAGGTTAGTCGTGTCTGCGTGCACTTGCCGCAGCTTGAACGAAATCGGCATTTTTTACTTGCAAACTGACACTTCACTAAATCGTTTTACATTGGTGTGTCGACGTTAGTAGGAGTAACCTTTAATAGAGCGAGCGTGTGACAAAATTATGTTAATAAATTGTCTACATGGAAATTCCTCTAGCACGTGTTTTTCTGTTCTGTTGTTTGTTTGATTTCTGTGTCACACGTGTGTTTCATCAACCCTGTGATCTGTCGCTCATTGGGCGCTGCGTTTTGTCGCAGCGAAATCAACTTTAATTTCACGACGTGGTTGTGCATCAGTGCGTATATGATTCTGATGTTTGATATTTGGCACGCTTTTATTCAGAGTGTAGTGCAACCTAGAGTCTGTACAGTTTTCTGGGACGATTGATGCGGTTGATTATCTGGATTAGTAGTGATGTATGTAGTGCCCAATTTTTGCCGTGTTTGTAGTGCACTTCTAATGTTAATATGTCCAGCCATGGAATAACAGTGCAATTTTAATGAAGAAATCAACGTTTTAGTATTTTATGAAGTTCTATCAATTTCTTGATTCGTGTTAGTACAAATTTTTGGTCTGCGTTTCAATGGATGACCAACTCCTGGTCAACTGTTACAAACCAGTAATTTTGATAGGTCAGGGTTTG
>NW_014577249.1:103148-110538 GCF_000485595.1 Priapulus caudatus
ATTCTTTAATTTTTATTTTATGTCGCTCATTTGGACGCTGCGTTTTCGCCAGCGAAATCAACTTTAATTTCACGACGTGGGTGTGCATCAGTGCGTATATGATTCTGATGTTTGATATTTGGCACGCTTTTATTCAGAGTGTAGTGCAACCTAGAGTCTGTACAGTTTTACTGGGACGATTGATGCGGTTGATTATCTGGATTAGTAGTGACTGTATGTAGTGCCCAATTTTTGCCGTGTTTGTAGTGCACTTCTAATGTTAATATGTCCAGCCATGGAATAACAGTGCAATTTTAATGAAGAATATTCAACGTTTTAGTGTCAGTTTTATGAAGTTATCAATTTCTTGATTCGTGTTAGCTAAAATTTTTGGTCTGCGTTTCAATGGATGACCAACTCCTGGTCAACTGTCTAAACACAGTATTTTGTACAGGTTTGTATATATATATAATATATATGTGTTAATCTGGCCACGGGAACTATTATACATTGCGTTAGATTTACTTGTATTGCTATATTATACAGCAAGTATATATGTGTAGTTATACGATCTTTGGCCAATATATACCTACACCAGGTGGCGCGCATATTGTTGCCACGCGACGCTTTGCCGGTGTTGTGTCGAAATAATGTTTAAAAATATTTTTTTTTAGGAAGCAAGTATGTTAACTAAGTATTATGGTTTAGCATTATAAATCTACGTACATACTCTTGGATATAGAATCCGTCTTAGAAGCGAACGGTTGGCGATAGGCTGTTATGCAAAGCCAAAGGTTCAGTGAATTGGGTGTTTTCATGGAACTCAAAACTGGCCGGCGCGGCCGGCCCTAGCTCTAGCCTCTACTCTAGCAAGGTTTTCATTATCTTTTATAGTAACAGGCCGAAATGCTTTTGCAACAGGCCGTGGGGGAGTGCGGCACCCCCCAAAATTGTTTTTTAAAACTTAGATGCTCTGAGCTGCAATCTGGTGTATTCTGAGCTGCAGTGCCAGTAAACAGACGCATTTGGATTACAGTATGGTCCTTTTTTCCAATTTGGTTTCTCCTGGTACATTCAGAGTTGATCAAAAGTTTCCAAATTATGACGATTTCGTAATTATAAGAGTTAGACAATTAAGTACGTAAATAGCGTTACTCAAAAACAAAACAATGCTTCTTGTGCACATAACATGCACACAAATATACTCAACTGATTTATTAGTAGTAACTCATAAAACACTCACTTTGGAGAATAATTAGAGCAAACTAAACCTTTCTTCTTTTTTTAAAATATACTTGAGCCAATTGTAACCGGCCGAAACAGCAGAGTAGACGGTCAATTCGGCCGGTGGCCGGTTCCTAATGAGAACATATGCTATATTATTATATATATATATATAGGTGAACATTGAGTTATTGCGTGTTAATATTGGCGGAGATAGGTCGCGAAATATAGTCTAGTTCGTTTTTCAAGGTCAAGGTCGTTAATCAACAGAATCAGCACAAGATGTTTTAGGTTTCAACGTTCAGTTAGGAAGGATAGTTACTTATAGCAGGTTTTCAACTGAGAGAAGCTTGATGAATTATTTCCCAGGATTCCCTCTGCAAATGCTGCTGCTCGATGATCCTCGTTCATTTTACACACAGGAGAACAGACGAAGAATTTTTAATATTTTTTCTCCTTTTGTGGTCATTTTATTCTAGTGGAAAGAATTTAATAGCTCCTAATGCTTGTATATTTAAGTATTCTCCTTATCTGACAACAGACTTGGTTTTCGAGCAAAATCTGGTATGAAAGGTAAATGGTTTTCAAGGGGTATAAATTGTGGACTGGGGTAATTGTGTGCCATTTGGCTTGGTGCTGTTTTAGCACGTTTATGTCCAAATGGCATTAATCAAGACAAGGTCAAACCAAGGCCACAAACCCTGATCGTGGGTTTCATTATTACTTGGGTCTCATCTCAAAGTCATGTTTTGTTGATTGGTATCTTTACAGATGATGTTGTTAATAATTTTAATATTATTGTTGCAAGAAAGTTGTTAAAGTGAATAAGAATCCATTATTTCATGTTACACCTGTTTAGGTCATTATAGTACGGTATACTGTGAAAGCTTGGGGCTCCGGTTTGGTTGCTATGAACATGACATGCGTTTAGAATATTGACGCAAGGTGGCACCACAGTCCCGAAGATTTAACTGACGGTAACGGACACTTTTCTTAACTTGATTGTGGCAGCGATTGGCACATGAAAATTGCCGTCGTCACGCAAATATATGCCTTGATGCTGCTGCGTTTTGTCACTGCTGTCACAACACTTGCAAATATGTCATCGAGTGGGCTACCCTCTCAGTGACGGCCACAAGCTGCCGAGCTTATGTCACAGCTGTACTTGTTAGTATGACAAGCTGGCAGGGCCGGACAAGCTGGCAGAACAGGACATGCTGGCAGGGCAGGATATGTTGGCAGGACAGGACAAGCTGGCAGTACTTGACATCCTGTACCCACGAGCAACATGATGAAATGGCAGTGCTCGCGCTCTGCGTGCCACGAGCACGTGCAACATTTCCCTGTAACAGTGAAGATTTCTTTCTCGTGCACAGAAATGTTGAGATTATGTTGTTGGGACGACAAAACGGTTGCGTTTTGTTCTCACAACTTTACCACGCCCGCATTTGTCTCATCACCGATTGCACATACCGATTAGCAGTACAAGGAGCGAATTACGATGTCTGCTACCTGCCACCTTAGGATTACTACTGTTATTGTAAGGGGTTACTGATCATTGAATTTGTGATAGGTTAGTCGTGTCTGGTGCACTTCTGCGCCAGTTGAACGAAAATCGGCCATTTTTACTGCAAGAACTGACACTTCACTAAATCGTTTTACATTGTCGTGTCGACGTAGTAGGAGTAACCTTTAATAGAGCGAGCGTGCTGACAAAAATTTGTTAATAAATTGTCTACAGGAAATTCCTAGCAACGTGTTTTCTGTTCTGTTGTTTGTCTTGATTTCTGTGTCACACGTGTGTTTCATCACCCTGTGATCTGTCGCTCATTGGGACGCTGCGTTTTGTCGCCAGCCGAAATCAACTTTAATTTCACGACGTGGTTGTCGCATCAGTGCGTATATGATTCTGATGTTTGATATTTGGCCACGCTTTTATTCAGAGTGTAGTGCAACCTAGAGTCTGTACAGTTTTACTGGGGACGATGATGCCGGTTGATTATCCCTGGATTAGTAGTGCTGTATGTGGTGCCCAATTTTTGCCGTGTTTGTAAGTGCACTTCTAATGTTAATATGTCCAGCCATGGAATAAACAGTGCAATTTTATAATGAAGAATATCAACGTTTTAGGTCAGTTTTATGAAGTTATCCAATTTCTTGATTCGTGTTAGTACAATTTTTGGTCTGGTTTCAATGGATGACCAACTCCTGGTCAACTGTCTAAACACAGTATTTTGTACAGGTTTGGAGTACCTGGCTTATGTTATGATAACAGATAAGGCTTATCTAATAGTGATATCATAAATATATGTTATAATATTCATAAATAATTAATAGTCTTCAAAAGTCTAAGGGACTAGTATAACGAAGGTTGAGAGACTGTTTCTATAACACTGTTTCACGTAGTGTCGCCGTCGGTAGGCCTAGTCTGTAGTCACTTTATCACACACTAATCACTATTAGTATTACTATTAATAGTATTACACGAAATATTACACGTTATTAAATCGTAGTATTCGTACATTGAAAATTTATTCATACTTGAGTCGAGACTCGAGTCATAGCATGCAATTTACAACACAATAATCAATATCGGTTCATGGATTTTTGCAAATGTGCGACATATGTGCAAATGTGGACAGCTCATATCGTTGGGCCTCAATATCTCTCTCTCTGTGTGTCTTCAGTGTTCAAGATAGCATGCATATTTGCGTAAAAATAAAATACGCATTAAAAACACTCATTTACACATACATGTACAAAACATGGAGTACAGAAACGCTAGCATTTGCCCCGGTACGCATGAATGTACAAACTTGGAGTACAATTACTGTAGTATTTCTTCAACGTATGCGTATGTGTATGCTTCAAACACACACACACAAGCAGAGTTGGACATCGTAATATCGTAGAAAGCACAAATACGTTCAATACTCATGGTACTTGGTAGGAAAAATGACGAGCCTACCGATATATTGGCGGAATACCTCTATGGCAAACTACCCGGTACTCATACATTGAAAATACCGTAATGGAGTAAATACTTCATATTTCCGATCCCAAAAATTATCTGCCGTATTTTTTCTTGGAGCTGATATGTGTGGGAAACCAGTACAATCACAACAAGCGCAAACAGTTTGGGGTGGTAGTTTTCAGCTACAGCTATTAATTGTTGTAGAAAAAATAAATTTAAAGTATATATTATGTAATTGTAATATATTATTTATTTATATTCTTATTATATTAAGTCTGAGTCTGATTCAAGTTACCTCGAGGGTGTGAGATCACCAGCGATAGTACGAAATACATTCAGGAACGTATATGCATAATTGTATTACAAGTTTATAGCACAATTCATTGATGGCCACATACATGTGTTATTTTTCATAAATGCTTTAGCAAACTATTTATTTCGCCCATTCTAGTTATACATCCTTACATGAACAATTTCAAATTGTAGAGAAGAATATGATTATATGGCTTTGTCTTGATCCTTGAATATATTACTCAGTGCTACCACACTGGGAGTTATTTATGGCATGCTATGTTGTGGAGGAAAAGGATCGATCATATGTGCATGAGTGGGAGACAATAACGAGCTTGCGGCGTTCTTCTGGCACGGCCGTACAGGAGTCGGCTGGATTCAGCTGGAATATCCCACCTTGTGCCAAACACTCAACGAAAGAGCTGTTTGGCGTGTTGATATCACAAATCTCATGTACGAATAGTCATAATTGCTAATTAATTGCACTCACTAGTTTTTATTGTCAAACAAAGGATTTTTATTGAGAGATTTATCATTTTATGCCATTAAAACTACATTGTGTTTTTCAATGAAGCAGCTAGTTCTCTTTGGTAGTAAATGTTAATTGCCACCAAAATGGACCATACATCTCTGTATACTGCCAGCTTCGCTTGTTCTTAGTTGTCACCTTGCTACCACCCGATACCACAACTGCTGGGTCAATTGCTAAAGTTTAGTTCTAGAACTACTAGAGAAATCTCGCACTGATTTTGCATTTTTTTTGCATGGACCAGTTAAAAATGTAACCATGTGCTAAATACGTGATCCAATGTCACCTCTTTTGTGTTAAATTTAGAAACTGTTTTGATCTTGGTATTCTGCAGTTTATATACCAAGATAGATGTTTTTCTTTGTAATTAAACTTATTTAGTGATAGCCGAACATAGATAGAGTGCATGTGCGATTTGCGATGTTAATTTCAGAGAAAAGGGCTTAATTTTCTGCAGTAAACTTTACTGAACAATAAAGACGAAATTGTTGGATTCACTGCTTTCTGGTGGACTATCAAACACAACTGAACATGTGGCATCAAGTAAGATAATTATTATTAGTGCCAATATAATGCCAGATTATTTTTACACCTGCTGCGATATCAATTAATTTGTGTACATGGTTAATCATGATCCTGATCGGCAATAAAACTAAGCACTGCCTTAGCCAGGATTAATTGTCTTGCATGTAATTAAGCATTAATGTAAAACTCATTCTGAATCAGTATGTGTGAAGTTATTACAATTCTCTGCTATAAAAGTTTATAAATTGCTATGAGAAACAACTTGGAAACTATCAATGCTGTTTTATCTTTTTAGCTATCTGAATTATTTCAGATGCCAGTCTTGGTAGAGACTCGCATGGCTGTCCTTCATGGATGCTTCCGCTGCGTGCGTCTCTTCTGTCGTGGCGTGCCCGTGCGTTCTTGTGCGTTTCCGTCGTCAACAGTTGGCGCACAATCTTAATCCGCTCGACATTACTGTCACGATATCGGCGACGTGGGGGGGTAATCGAACGAGTTGATGCTCGAAGCTGCGGCGGCCAAAGTTTCCAAAGAGTCTAAGAGGTGTAAAAGAAGGGAAACATTCCCTCCTTAACTTAAGAGGTTTATAGGGAGAAAAATGGCCCAGTACATTGCGGCACAAATCTAACACGCGCTCGACATAGGCTCGTGATAGTCGGCTGGTTAAATAGCATTCATGGTAGGAAAAGCCATCACTGCTGTAGAAATTGGAGGCTCACAGGTCAAAGGTAAATGTGGGGCACAGTGCAGATTTTTAGAACATTTTCCTGAGGACATGATCTGACGCGAAGCAATTGAAAAGACTTTTTTGTCTTCAGCGGTGACCTAGCATTTATTATGGCTTTAATTGAAAGGACCGATTTGAAATGCTACTTTCTGCTGACATGCCGAAGAGTAAGTGTCGGCGATAACCTTTTGACCCTCTAATGAGAGGTTTAAACATGTGGATTTGTTACTCGTTAACAAAGGACTAAAACTGCTTTTTGTAGTTGCTGGATGTGAGGCTACAGTTGCACAGTTCAATTGCAAAGGCAAATGTTTGTTTGAACAAGGTTTTTATGCTCCTTAAATCATATTATTTTCTAAGCTAGTGTATTACGCACCCTAAGCTGAGTTCACCCTGTATATTAGCACACTGTAATGAACCCTTGAATGCTCACGTGCGGTAGGCAAAAACATGTGGGCAAGCCATTCCATGCCATGGGGGTGAACTGCGCACTATCTTCTATATCATTATTGCCTGCAACCTTGCTAATGCAGAAAAATGTGTTTAACTCACAGCTGAACGAAATAAATTCTGCCTGATATACTTGGAATTTCAGCCAATTCTCAAATGGAGTGAAGGTGTCACAGCACGAAGGGTGATAGCCATCTATTGATTATTGATGACACTTGCACGCCGACATCTCACAGGCCAACTGCTTTTTGCTATTAGGAACCCCACACCGGCCCCCGCCTCCCCATCTCTTCCCCCACCACCACCACTACGCTCCCTGCCGCTCGACTCATATCCATTAGATAAACGATGTTAATATAGCGAGTCATATAAAGTGTACACAGCTGATATCTTTTATTATACTGTCTACGTGTTATATGCAAAGCCTTATAGATATCATAAGATTTAAGATCTGTGTAGTAGTATCCTAGATTAATATCGCATGCTCTGAGCAGCGAACGCTCGTGGTGATGGGAGCGTGCTTCGTCAATTCGTTTTGCCAGTGAGTTAGCATTCAGAACACCTGCCGTCAGTCATATATAATGTATCCTTATAGTTATCGCGTGATGCGAGATGTTGGAGCGCTGTCGCTCTTGCGGGGCAGCTTGTTAATATAATTTTTTTTTTGTATCAATTTCTTGTTTAGTTTAGG
>NW_014577249.1:112696-115863 GCF_000485595.1 Priapulus caudatus
CGTATATATACTATATTACTCCACCCCATATGTTAATCTGGCCACGGGAACTATATATACATTGCGTATATTCACTGTATTGATATATTATACAGAAGGTATATATTGTAGTTATACGATCTTTGGCAATATATACCTACACCAGGTGGCGCGCATATTGTTGCCACGGACGCTTGCGGTGTTGTGTCGTCAAATAATGTTGTAAAAATAAGGAAGCAAGTATGTAACTAAGTATTTATGGTTTAGCATTATAATCTACGTAACATACTCTTGGATATAGAATCCGTCTTAGAAGCGAACGGTTGGCGATAGGCTGATTATGCAAAGCAAAGCGTTCAGTGAATTGGTGTTTTCATGAACTCAAAAACTGGCCGCCCGCGGCCGCCGCCCTAGCTCTAGCCTCTACTCTAGCAACGGTTTTCATTATCTTTTATAGTAACAGGCCGAAATGCTTTTGCAACAGGCCGTGGGGAGTTGCGGCACCCCCCAAAATTGTTTTTTAAACTTAGATGCTCTGAGCCTGCAATCTGGTGTATTCTGAGCTGCAGTGCCAGTTAAACAGACGCATTTGGATTACAGTATGGTCCTTTTTTCCAATTTGGTTTCTCCTGGTACATTCAGAGTTGATCAAAAGTTTCAAATTATGACGATTCGTAATTATAAGAGTTAGACAATTAATGTACCGTAAATAGCGTACTCAAAAACAAAAAACTGCTCTTGTGCACATAACATGCACACAAATATACTCAACGTGATTTATTATTAGTAACTCATAAAACACTCACTTGGAGAATAATTAGAGCAAACTAAACCCTTTCTTCTTTTTTTAAAATTATACTTGAGCCAATTGTAACCGGCCGAAACAGCAGAGTAGACGGTCAATTCGGCCGGTGGCCGGTTCCTAATGAGAACACTGCTCTAGTAGTGCTCATAGGGTCTATGTCCCCCAGAGTACTGCCGGAATATACCGGCACGTACCGATACTCTGGTAACTATTTGATATGGTTAGGGTTAGGGTTAGGGAGTAGGCGTAAACGACTCCCTAAACTCGTTATAGTGGAGTAGGCGTAAGCGACTCCCTAAGACTCGTTATAGTGCGAGTAGGCGTACAATCCGAAGAAAAAAGTAAATGCAATGTAATTAAATAGGAGACCAACATTATTATATAGTATATATTGTATTTGGAATAGGTAGAATGGGAAACGTGGTTAAAATGTGAATATGACTGCAAGAGTACCAGTCCACTCAACAGCCTTTTCTTGCACTTCTTTGTGGCAAGAGATGAAATCTCAAGGGAATGTGCCATGGAGACTATTGAAACTGTATTTGGGGCTGTACCCGAACTACAGTTCATCTACATAACAGCACGAACTTCCAACGTGCTTGGTGAGCCATTTAGATTTCATGAAATCTTGTGTAAGCAAAAGGAAATATCGTGAGCAGTACTAGCATGTCAACTTTATGCTATTCGAATCTGTAAGAAGGGCCCGTAGGGTCTATGTCTCCCTGACCTCTGTTTGACCTGGCTTGTTTAGCTATTTCTGACTAACCCTAACCCTAACCCTAACCCTAACCATATCAGATAGTTACCAGGGTACGTTCAGGGTCAGAAATAGCTAAACGAGCCAGGTCAAACAGAGGTCAGGGAGACATAGACCTTATCTGCGTAAGAAGGCACTTCATGTGATAAACACATCGATTCATCTTTTTAACAACCGTTTGACAGCATGTTCGATTATAATAAAGTATGTGAAATTTCTCTTCCAGGTCTACCTCTGTCCAGCTTGTTTGAGATGGTACAGAAACATGAAGCAGCTGAAACATCTGTGGCATTGTACTGCTGTTGTAGACACAAGCACAATCCTGTTCTCTACGTTCGTCCTGCAAGGTCACTACATTTCATTTATACGTTTTTTCATCCTAAGAATGATTTAGAATCGTGTGGATTTCTAAGAGTTGTGTGTGTTTTGTGACTGTAGACAAGTAATCATAGCTGCATTTTATGTTGTCTAGGCAATTCTAATAATATATAGCAAACCGTAACCGTAAAATGTGAAACAACATAAACTGGTTACAGCATTGCTAAACTGGATTCTCCATCCACTAGATATTTGCATCACCCAAGCAGGGTGCGAAATTAACGTGAGTCCGGAGTCAAATACTCCCTGATTTACTGTCGGACTCCCTGAGTTGACATATGCAGGAGTCTGTGTGACTCCCTGAAAATGCTGCTATACTAACTAGTTCGTTCCAGAGCACGACCTCGTGGAATTACCGTATTTTTCAACAAATGTCAAGGATTCTTTAAAATAAGCACATGCCTTATTGTTAATATCTTTAGTTTTGAACTAAAGACTACGGACTCCTTCATTTTGCTTCGGACTCCCTTGTTCAAAAGTTAATTTCTACCCCTGCCCAAGTCAGCCTGGATAAGTTCAGTTAGTACAACTAAAATAAACAATAATTCATTAGGGTCATTCAACTGTTCATAAGAAAGGAATTTATATGGAGAAAGCGCATCACACTAGGTTCTGCTCTTTGGAACTGATCAGTCGAGTAGGGAAAAATGATACAGGAAACCAAAATGAATATAGGCAACTTACATGTTACACTTGTCTTGTAGGTAGCATATGATATAAAACGAAATCCAAAATGAGTTGTAATTAATCCTAGATTTTAATTGCAGAGTAGAGGACAATGATGACTTGGTGCCCTTATTCCGGCAGCAGAGTGACATACTCGAGAAGACGTATGGCTCGTACTTTCTAGCTGAGATGATCGATTCGAAGGACAACGATCACAAGTCCCTTGTTGCTGAGGTAGTTATATGCTACACGTGTGACTCGCTTTATTACCAAGGTTTCTGTTTGGTGCATATCGGTGCTGTGCAGTGTTGCACCTCATCCCCTGTGTGGTCACCATATTAGTAAGTGCTGTGAATAAGTAGCAGAAGGAGACATGACTGTAGTATATTGATAATAGGATCACTGTGGAACAGGAGTGGGCAACTATTTTTTTCAATATTGCTGCAGTTGTGGCAAATGACTAGTGAAATTTAACGGCACTATTTTTAGTATTACAGTCTGACCTCCTTTATCCGGCCATCCGTTATCCGGAAATCTCTATTAACCAGCTGCGATCTCGCAGTGTATGTTCTCTGTTTTTAG
>NW_014577249.1:116807-149639 GCF_000485595.1 Priapulus caudatus
CGTGTATGTGAACACATTTGGGACTAACAGGGTTTACTAGAATCCCACCACTCCACCACAGAGTCACCGCAGTAGACGTTAGATGAGCGCTGTCGCTCCGCGGCACTTGTTTCATTCATTTCCACCTAAAAATCTCGCTCAAATCTTGCTCAAAGCTCGCTCAAAGCTTGCTCAAAACTCGCGCGATGTACCAACCGTACGTGTGTTTGTGCGTGTGTGTGTGTGTGTGTGTGCGTGCGTGCGTGCGTGTGTGTGTGCGTGCGTGTGTGTGTGTTGTCTGCTCGTGTCCGCTATGCCTCCGGACAAATCGTTCGTTAACGAACAACTTTTACTAGCGGATGTTAGTCAAACGCGCTACCGCGCTACGCACTCGCGATCAATCGAGCCCCGAACTTCAATCAAAGGCGCCGCTGCCGCGCACATGGCTGGAAAAACGCGGCATGGCTGTGTCAGATTTTTCGTGACATCACTGTACACGTGTATATCACATGTCAACAAGAAAACCACGGTATTGAGCTGGTTACGGTATGGTAATTCTAAAATATTACACTGCGATAATATTGCAATACCGGTATACCTCTGCAACCCTAGTATCCGTCCCTTCTCACACGCTCGATATGGAGCGAGTTACACGTGACAGTAAGATACACGTCCCGGCCTTCTCGGCGTGTGAGAAGGGACGGGTACCAGTCTAGGTGCGTTCACAGAGAAAGCTGCAAATGACATTCAGAATTCGAGCAAATCTGCATAAAATTTCAGTTTAAAAAATATTTTTTCAATTACATGTACGTTCCATTTATATTATTTGTATTCGTCAGTATTCGAATAATGACGACGGTCACACGCGAATAACGAATACGTATCGTCCAACTACAATATTCGTTGCACCGATTACACGAGTGTATCGATCATTACAGCCCTAGATCTCAGCACAAAAGAAACAAACATAAACCAAAGTGGTAAAATTTCTGTTTTATTTCATTTTATTTCCATTTCATATAAACCATAAAACACGACAGTTTGTTACAAATAATCATTGCAATGAGTAAATACATTATCACATGCATAAACCCTACTGAACTGCATAGAAATGCTGTGTTTGAGCATAACTCTCATATCCGGCCAAATCCCATATCGGAATGGGTGCCGGTCCCGACGTGGCCGGATAAAGGAGGTCGGACTGTACTTTTGCTGCAGGTTAATGGAATCGCCATTGGGTTCATGAGTCTCTGCAGCAAGGTGGACCTAGGCACACTCAACGAATGTTTCGAGCTGGATCATTTCAACGGCCTGTACAAACCTGATCCAGATGACAGTGTTTTCACACCAGACCTGACCTCTCTAGCTTCTGACTCTCAACCACCAGACCAACAAGTACGTAAACTATTTTCGCTTGTCTTACATCATGCGTTGCGTCTCGTTCAAACATTGCCGTTAATAACAGTTTGTTGAATGATGTTAAGCTGTGCGTGGTTTCTGCTACAGTCACAGCTGCTAATTTGTGCTTGATTTTCCATATTTAATTGAGTGGTGTGGCACCCGTTATAACCACTACAATGGACCTAGTTTCCCTTGAACATGTAGGGGTGTGCCCAACTCTTAAAAGCAGCTTGGTTATTGTTTAGATCCAAGTCGATGTGGAAAAACTAGTGAGTGAGGACTTGAGTGACATCTCCGTAACCGGGCAGCTGAGTCACAGCGAACGCATGTGCGACGCAGCTTGCATCCAGTCGCCGTCCGGTCAACGGCTGCGACCGCAGTCAGCGCAGAGCGAGTATCCTGGCGAATCGAACGCGTTCTGCATCCAGCTGTTCTGCATCAGCGAGAAATACGAAACTCGCTCCGTCGACTTCCTCGCGCGCGCCTTCGAAATGATGCCGGATCGCCAATTCTGCATCGTCTCCGTTCCGTTCCTCGTGCCTCACTTCCCGCTGCTGCAGTCGTTCACGCGCGCGACGCCCCGGCGCCGCAGCACGTTCCCGCACGAACTCTACGTGTTTCACGCGGCCGGCCTGCTCGACTCGTTCACGGTGAGCGCGCTGCGATGCGATTGCGACGTCGGCGCGGTAGCGACACTGGTGGCGCCACTGGAGGATTCGCGAGTGATCGTTGATGACGCGAGGCAGTGCATGGACTTCCGGAGAGATGCAGACGGGACGGAACTGCAAGCCTTCGTGGCGAAGTGCCTCGATCAGGTGAATCCATGACCTAGCAATGTAACGTAACAGCACTGTGCGAATGTAGTCGTGCGTGATACCTTGAAAAAGGGGGGTGGTGCCTATCCTAGAAACCCAGTAATTAAAAGTTTTAGTTGCAGGTTCATGAAGTCTTTGTTATCAAACCACTTTGCGTTATACTTACTATTTTGCTAAATCTGTATTATGCAAATGTGCAATTGTAACTCATAGATAGATCACAGTGAGCAGTTAATGTACGCAATAAGTCAAATGTCCCCGATTATGTTAAGATGTTCATCTTGTAAGATTTTGGGATTATATTTTTTTATAGAAATATACTCGTAAAAAGGTGACTAAGTGTGATTTCCTTGCACAGGTTGTGGGTGTCGCCGTGCTTCGAGCCGAGGAAGACATAGAGTACATTCGCTCACACTACAACATCGAGGACTTTGTCTACTTCAGTCATCATGCTCGGGAGGAGCACGCCAAGCTGTGCCACTTTGTTCTTAATCCCATCTTTCAACACCTGAGCAAACACTTCATGAAGGAGGTGCTCAGGCTTGCCCACAAGACCTGCTTGTATTACCGAATCTCCTCGCAGCAGGGTACGAGTTTTGCACACGCTTGTGGAGGACAAGCGTCGTAAGCGCGCACCCCTAACCGTTACAAAAAGCGCATTGTAAACCCGTTCGTCTTTACGACGAGCCCGTCTGATTTGTACCCGACTGTAACTGACTTGCACTGTTATGTCTTGTCGGAAGAACAATAACCGAATAAGAGAATACGTTTAATACAACTTTACTAACTCAAAAAACAGAATGGCTGGAGCTGTTACAAAAACAGTACCTGTGCGTATCATGCGCTGCTAGCAAGTTTTGACACAAAGCGAGTGCAACGAACACCTGCTGCAGCTTGCTTCACCTACATTCCAGAAGTCAAACTTTAGCACTAACTATAATTTAACAGAAATAGAAAATAAAGAGTGATTTAATTACATCATGCGCGACTCGTCTTTTCGATGCATAGATGGCGCCTGCGACACGTCCAGGGAGCGCCACACGTTGGTTACGGTGCTGGATCACCTTGTGCCCGTGCGAGCGCGCAGACAGATCGTCTACCCGCGGGAGGTGATCGGCGAGAATCTGCCGTCGGAGAGGGTGCTTCAGCAGAACGATCAGTATGCACTCTGTCACATGAATAGGAAGCTCACTTACGAGCCGAAGGTGATCATACGATTCAGAGACCTGATATATATCGCTGTCCTGCTTATCTGCAGTCGTCTTGCTGCCTCTCAAACTCTTATCTGATTATTATTATTATTGTTATTATGATGATGATGATGATGATGATGATGATGATGATGATGGTTATTATTATTATTATTTGATTATGAAATTATTATTGTCTGGAGTAACTGCAGCCAGGAAATCTGCACAGTCTGCACATTTGTGTGGGAATTGTGATTGTAACTTAATTAATTTAATTGTTTTATAGGCGTGGATACCTATGTTGCATTTATGAGTTATATTCGGGATGTTTGTTTTTATTCTAGGTGGTCATCAACGCTCGAATCGTTATAGTCGGAGTCGCTGATACCACGATTGCATTCCTTGAAACACTTGCCTTTTCTCCGCACCTACGTTTCAATAACATCACTGTCATATCACCACATGGTCTACCGAAAACTAGGATACAGAAGGATAGTGAACCACAGTTTTTGCACAACAGGTAGAGTAATAATCTTGAGCAACAATATATATATAATACTCATTGGTACTTGGTAGGAAAAATGACGAGTACCGTATTTGGCGAATACTCATGGCAAACTACCCGGTACTCATACATTTGAAAACCGATGAGTAAATACTCATCCGATCCAAAAATTATCTGGTATTTTTTCTTGGAGGCTGATATGTGTGGGAAACCAGTCAATCACAACAGCAAACAGTTTGGGGTGGAAGTTTTAGCTACAGCATATTGCTTGTAGAAAAATAAATTTAATAGTATATATATGTAATGTATATATATTTATTTATTATATCTTATATATTAAAGTCGTGAGTCTGTTGCTTAAAGTTACCCGAGGTTGTGAGATCACCAGGATAGTACGAAATACATTCAGAATATATGCATAATTGATTACAGTTATAGCACAATTCATTGTGGCACATACAGTGTTATTTCATAAAATGCTTTAGCAACTATTTATTTGCCCATTCTAGTATACATCCTACATGAACCAATTTCAAAGTGTAGAGAAGAATATGCATATATGGCTTTGTCTTGATCTTGAATATATTACTCAGTGCACACTGGAGTATTTATCAATGCTATGTTGTTTGAGGAAAAGGATCGATCATATGTGATGATGGGAGACAATAAAGAGCTTGGGGTTCTTCTGGCACGGCGTACAGAGTCGCTGGATTCAGCTGGAATATCCCACCTTGTGCAACACTCAACGGAAGAGCTGTTTGGGCATGTTGATATCACAAATCTCATGTAAGAATGTCATATATTGCTAATTATTGCTCACTAGTATTTTATTGTCAACAAAGGTTTTTATGAGAGATTTATCATTTATATGCATGTTAAACTACATTGTGTTTCAATGAAGCAGCTAGTTCTCTTGGTAGTAATTAATGCACCAAAAGGACCATACATCCTGTATACTGCAGCCTGTTCTTAGTTGTCACCTTGCTATCCACGATACACAACTGCTGGTCAATTGCTAAAGTTAGTTCTAGAACTACTAGAGAAATCTCGCACTGATGCATTTTTGCATGTGACCAGTAAAAATGTAACCATGTGTAAATACGTGTCCAATGTCACCTCTTTTTGTGTAAATTTAGAAAGCTTTTGATCTGGTATCAGCAGTTTATATACCAAGGATAGATGTTTTTCTTTGTAATTAAATATTTAGTGATAGGAACAAGATAAGAGTGCATGTGGGATGCGATGTTTGAATTTCAGAGAAAGGGCTAATTTGGCAGTAACTTTACTGAACAATAAAGACGAAATTGTTGGATTCACTGCTTTTCTGGACTATCCAAACACAACTGAACATGTGGATCAAGTAAGTAATTATTATTATGCAATATAATGCAGATATTTTTACACCTGGGATATCAATAAATTTGTACATGGTAATCCATGATCCTGGGCAATAAACTAAGCACTGCCTAGCAGGATTAACTGTCTTGCATGTAAATTAAGCATTAATGTAAACTCATTCTGAAATCAGATGTGTGAAGTATACAATTCTCTGCATAAAAGTTTATAAATTGTATTGAGAAACAATTGAAACTATCAATGTAGTTTATCATTTTTAGCTCATCTGACATATTCAGATGCAGCTTGTAGAATCGCATGATTGTCCGTCCGTATACGTGTTGATCAGTAAGTGATTGATCGTACGTGTTGATCAGTAAGTGATTGATCATAGGGGGAGCGTGTTGATCAGTAAGTGATTGATTGTACATGTATTATTGTAAGTGATTGATTGTACGTGTTTGCAGTGAGTGCTACACGGTGGAGCAGTTGCAGCAGCTTGCTCTTCACACGTGGGTGAACGCCGTGCGCGGGAAGGTGACCGCGATCGACCGCGACGACAAGTACGTCGTCGTGGACGGTGCAAGTGTGATGCACTACGACTACTTGGTGCTGTGCACCGGCCAGCAATACGCGCTCGCAGTCCCGTCCGGCGCTGACGTTAGCAGACTCGCTACCACTGCAGATGTGTCCATGACCTCGATCAGGTATTCATGTGCTTGATTGTTAACCTGCGATATACAGGTTATATATTATATATTATATACAGAAAATATTGAAATGACAACAACTGGAGGCATAATTATGCACTAACGTTTTCAATTTATTCTGAAGAAATAAAGTGAAAACGTTAGTGCTAAGAAGGTCTCTATGGCTTCTTTAGGGCAAAAACTGGAAACTTCCATGGGGTACTCGTAGGGTAGGGTAAGAATTAAGATGTTTTAACATATTCAACAAGTTTAAGATATTCATTTAGAGTTAGTTGTATACGTTCTAGCAATACCCAGGGAGACAGACCCGTTCAGTAATATTATTTGTACTGTTTCATAATTGCAAGTCATTCAGATCACTTCATGCCCACGTGCAAACATGCGTCCAACAAGAGAGTGACAATGTCCACTATATACCCTATGTATACGAGTTTTAGTTGTCGGCGAATCATCATAAAAACGTCACTGCATTGCGTTAACTCACGACAGTGCTGCCAATGTACATACGCTATCGTGACATTTTTATGAGGTGTTACCTTGACTTTTTCGCCACATGCAAGGTACAAAGCGGATTCCCACTATCTTTCTAAATGGATGTTCGCTATTGACATGGATTAAATGTATTTTTCTGCTTTACTATTTCTTATGCCTGTACACTGGTATTTTAACTGCATTACTATGTTGATAGGAAACTAGCAAGCAAAAGACAAGTATGGCCAGACAATGTATACGTTATAAACGATGACTTGGATGCCCGCATCGCCACCGAGTGTCTAAAAAAGGACTTTGTCGACACAGATGGTTATGTTCTTTATATGCTTATGACATCTTAACACTAATGTAACTGTAAGGGGGCAGACTTCTAGCAAAAATTCAAATGCTAAATATAGGGTAAGCAGTGACCTTTCATTAACATCATGTCATAATAACCTAATTTCATGTCTTCTGGCTTTAAATGCCATAAATCAGCATATTATCTATATAACCTTCTTCCATTTTGTAATAATTAACGTTGTATTTTGTCTATTAAAGGTAAGGCTGTTGTGTACGGATCAACACTTGATGCTTTTGCTACGGTTCACGCATTGCTAACTTTGGGTATCGAGGGGAATAGGATCACATTGGTGGAGCCACCGTACAATTACCAGGTACATCACTACTCATAAGACCTGATTGCATCATATTTCAATGAATGAAAGCATGCGCTATTATAGTAGGCAGTGCTGTTCAGCATGCTTCTCATCGTTTTCCTGCGTATAAACGGCCAGGAACTAATCTTACCAGCTAGCTGGCACACAATACATCGTGATAAGTTGAAAACAGTGACAGTTCACATTTACCTCATGCGATTACTACTGTCACATGTATCGAGTGCCGTAGGCTCATTAATGTTTGCGGTAAATAGTTGCGGTATTGGTAGCGACATCACTGGCCAATCCAGGAGGAGCCATCAGGGTCATCCCTTCCCCTCCTTCACTCGTAGCTGTTTGACGACAAAATAAAACAAGTAAAAAAGCTGGTGGTGTCATTTATGAACATTTTAACTTTCCACTTTGTTCGTTGTTTTCCAAAACTTGTCCTGACTAGAGGTTCACATTTACCATCTAAAGCAATAAAATGTGCTGCTGCTTAACAGAGTGCTCTCACAATACTCTTTCAGTGTGAGTGTGTGACCTGCCTTGGGCCCCTTCCTGGATCTGCAAAATGATTTGCTATATTTATTTAATATATTTAATATATATAGCGTTGCTATATTCTTGCCCCTTTTATGACCAAGTTATGCGTATGTAAACACTGCATTTACTACTTTCAGCCATCCTGCTTCAACAATAGCGGTGTGGAAGAAGCAGTTAGGAAGCAGCTGAAGCAGCTGGGAGTGGTCCTGTACTCTGGATACCTGCTCGCGCAGTGGAATGAAGGATCGGTTACCGTTACGAGTCTCTACTCAGTCTCGTTCACCTCCACTACCAAGCCCATCGAAATCGATTGCACGGTAAGCCCTAACAGTTGGGAAAGCACGGCATCTTGGATTAGTAATTAATTTTGTTTTGAGACAAATGAAGCCATCAATGTTTCGTTTGTCAATGTAATTGTTTCGTTTATCTTTAGCATTACAATGTTATTCATTTTTAGTATGTAGCTATTTTTTCATTAATGAAAAATCTTATAATATGACGAAAATTTTGTAATATCATATTATGTTCATAAATTAAGTCGTTTATAAAAGTCATCAAACGTTTGTAATCATGGGAAATGATTCCATTATTCAGTTATGCATGGATCACTATTAGATATGTGCAATACATAGATAGATATATTTGGAATATCTAGTAAAAACTCATGTTAAATGTAATGTAATAGCACTGAGAGCAAGGCCAGTAACATCTTGTCATTAATTGTTGTATTTCAGGCTTTCTTCTGTTTCCAACAAAAATCTGTGGATTATGATGCTTTCAAAGGTATGTTGTGTGTATATAATCCAGAAACTTCATAACAATTTTACTGGTTATTGGTATGTATGTAAGCAACTAATATCCACCCATTCATCACTAACTGGTGAGGACTCACAGACAGGTTTGAAGGAATGCACATTTGGCAATGAGTAGTTTTTCTCCTCTAAAATCTCTGGCCTAAAATTATAAACATGCAATTAATCCACTTCATTAACAATCGAAAAATTTTATTCCCGCAACTGACAACCGGTGAAAAGCGGTGTGTGATGTCACTTCTTAATCGTATGTACATAGCTATCAATAACTCATGCCTCGTCTACGATGGGAAGCTGGTGATCGATGCAACATTTCACACCAACGACGTGTGCATCAGGGCTGCAGGACCACTCACAAAGTTTGCACGCAGATATCACATTGAGCCATGGACGCACACCAACTTCAACTCGAAAGAGGTCGGAATCCATGTAAGCTTCTATTGGATCATCTCCAGCAAGGCAATATATCCATGATAATAAGTTGATATATGTAGCGCCTTGGTGGTGTATTATTGCTTGGAGGTCAGTTTATTGGAATTCATTTGGATGCGTTATTGTAAAAGGTTTTTATGCAAAACATTGACTCTCTTATGTAACATGCATCTGTTGCAGTTAGCGATGGCAATGTTGGAACTCGTAGATCCCACCTTGATGATGCAGACCAAGCCATCTGTGGAGGAACACAACCTGATTCCTATCTACCGAAGTCCTTGCATTCAGACAGCCATTTTGCCAGGTGTGCCACGCATATATATATATATATAATTACAACTAGTTAGATGGGCACGCAGAACGTATATGAATATATGTTATTTAAATTACTATAAGTATATGCATGCTCTGGAACTTACTTGCTAACGTCCATAGAATTTCTATAACTTGCCGCAAAAACTAGAAGTAGTGAGAACGATTAATGTTAAAATGCATATTTCTTTTTTTCCATGATTTTATTTGTTATTTATAATGTATTATATTTACGCCTCTCTCGAGTAAAAGGTGCATGTGAATTATTACCAGTTATGCATGTGGGTAGGGGATTCATAGTAGATAGTTTTTCTAAACAACACCAATACCATAAGGTTTTTTAGAATACCGGAGAACTACAATGTTATGAATATAATTCGTTCCAAAAATGCCAATTGCCACCATTATGATATGAGGCCTGTGATTTTAGGTGGTACACATTATCTGCATGTCACAAAGCCAGGCCCTACAATGGCACTCCATGTCCAAATGGCCCAACCAGATTATGTGAGTATTGGTAGCCACCAGATTTTACTACCACTAAAATCTTCAGGCTAACCATATCATATTTAAATGTATAAAATTAGAATCAATGCATAATAAAATTTCAGAAATATCACATTTCTGACCATGCTAAAATGTTTGATTTCATAAAATGATGTACACACTGTCATGTGTAATGCAGATTACATAAGTAGTGTAGTTCACAATGTCTCAATATATATTTTTCCATGTTTCTTGTGTTCTTTTCTCTGCTGCGGACTGCAGGGTACCGTACTGTCGACAGGCAGTCTAGAGACGGAAGACTATTTTCGCCTGCACATTAACAAGTTCCAGACTGTCGAGACAATCACCTGCTACTCTAAGCTTGTACGTGTTCACGATGTGTAATATAATATTTGATGACCATTTATACACCACCATAAACATAATTATATGTACTATAAAATTATATACATATATTCATGATACCATCTATTTTAGCCTGTAGGCGCAACTTTAAGTGTGCGCATACATACGCATGCACGCACGCGCACACACATATTTTGCTTTTATGCTATACTTGTTTTGTTTTGGCAGTATATCCTTTTAATATGAACATGAAGTTCTAAATTCTGTTATAGCCAATTGATGTGAGCAACCTGATATGCTTATACGGCCTACATGAGAACTATCTGAATAATATGCTGTCTAGATTCAACGAAGGGTCCATAAACGACTTTTACAGGTAAGTTGGTCTACATCTATTACCTTGATTATATATATTTGTTGTCAGTAGATTATTATTATTATTATATATTTTTTGTCAGTAGGAAGTCAACTCTAGGAAGTGCACTTTGTCCGCATTGTCTTAGTGTAACATTGCCGTGGCACGTGTAACAGTGAAATATATTAATAATCATGTTTGAACAGCCTCGGCCACGTATGCTACTCATGTGTTTATGACTTGCAACAGTTACTTTAGACAAGCGTGGAGCATGGCCGTGTTCCACGATCGATTCCCAGACTTCAGGGAGGAGGTGAGAGAGGTGCTGATGAATCGCTTGGCTAATGGAAATCCTTCGCTAGAGGAACACGTTCGCGGTCTCATCGAAGAGGATATGCACGTACGCATAGTTAAACTCAAAGCCCTGCTTTATTCAACCAGGCTCTGTGACTGTTTCACATCATAGGCGCTACAAGTTTCCTTCTCGCAAGAAGCGAGAAGGTAACTTGTGGTGGTTAAGCCCTGCTGAGATCTATCCGTTGCCATATTTATTTGAGACAATTGACCTGCCGATGCACCTATGAATCCACGACAGTCCATCTGCAGTCTGGCAAACTGTCTATCTAATCATGATCAGTGTCGGACAGGACATTGTAAAAACATTGCTTAGTAACAAAGTGCTGTGAGGATCGACATACTGACAATAACCATGCATTTACACATATAACCAGTGTGAGCTTGACTGGCCTAGCATCAATATCCAAAGGGGGGGAATTGTTATCGATCTTGCTGAGGTGGTTAGTTATATGTTTAGACTATGTGGTTTTCCAGTAAATATTGGCTGCAATCACCTAGATTTCTTCTAGAAAGGTTATAAGCTATTCTGTTTAAATTAAACTACTTTTAAATTGACTACGTCACGAATTTTCTATGGTAAAATTTGTAAAAATTGTGTTGCCATTTTTTTACATTAAAAGTAAGAACTAACGGGACTAAACATATTGTCAAATTCTTGACTGAATTGACTTGACAAAAACCTGATAAGATTGTTTCTCAACTAGTTCAAAATCGAAAAAACCTGGACGATTTGATATTATGTTCCTGACATTAATTGCTTGCTATGGGCTATGTATGAGTCACGAGTGTATATTCACATCAAACAATATAGTAAAACAGGAAGTATAATGCAGCAATTTAACCATAAAAAGTGAACAGAATTACTTATATTTTGTGAAAAAGCGACAGGAAGTATAATGCAGCAATTTAACCATAAAAAGTGAACAGAATTACTTATATTTTGTGAAAAAGTGGAAACAGTGTTTTTTTATTTTTACTATTTGCGGTGACGTAATCACTTTAAGTGGATCCACTTTTGCTTTGCAGCTGAGCAAGGGGCAGCTGGCGGATCTCGCTCATGAGTTCAAAACAAGAGGCTATCAGAAAGATATCGAGATGAAGCTCTTGAGTTTTGTAAACTATAACCAGTACCATCTACCAATGTACGCTCACCCAGGTATGTTGTGAGGGGCCAACGACATGCATAAAACGTGCATTTCAGTTTGTAGTATAGCAAAAGCCATTCGTTTTCTTAACGGATCAATGTCCAGACACGTGTGCTAGTGGATACGTTTTAAAGCCATTTCTCGTATCGTTTTTACGTCAATTCGTTTATGCGGTACTGGCTTGTATTTGCTCGTGTGCTTTGGTCAGTGTCAGGATTGTAGTCTATTTTTTCTTGTATTGGTACTGGTTCACACACTGGATGTAGCAGTTGAATAAGCACACCTTATCACATTCAATACCAATTTTCCTGACAGCTTTCATTCTTTCCTTGTAACGTTTTGGCTTCAGTTTGTCAAAAAGGCATTGCATCAATTGCCATGTGATTATGTATAATAGATATTTAGATGTGAATGATTATTATATATAGATGTTTAGCTTTTGCCCAAGACTAAATTTAGAATTACCTTTCCTTTTATCTTGTTCTAGAAACAACAGAAATTATTAGATGTTATTTAGATGATTACTAGAAACAATTGAATTGTTATTAGTGCCAAATCTGTTATGAATTAGCAATGTGAAGTAGACCCCAAAATAAAAATAAATCCTCCTATGCACTGTCATTACCTCTACAACATTTTATTGAATCAATAAATGCATAACTTTATATACAGTACTGTTATATACATGTTTTTTGCAAGATTAAAAATTTCACATAATTATAATTTCTCGAGATATTTAACAACTTCAGCACACCATATGATATATAAGTGAATTACACTTGGCAAATTTACTGACTCTGTGAGCATCTTGGTCAAACACTACACCAATACCTGCTCCTTCACACAGCTGAAAAATTCAAAGAACCATTCAGACCGAACACTCACACATCTACACAAGCAATACATATTTATTATATATCATATATATATATATATATATCATAGTGACTATTATTTACAATCCAACTAGGATGACCTGTGAGTGACCAACTATTCTACATGCATTCCCAAATTAGCAACTCTGTGATAATAGCATATTACTTGAGTTTCAACTTTGCAATTGTAATCATAGATGCGCAACTATTCACATAGGACTGGTGGAATGCAATCTCTAAGTATATCCTTGACCATCGGAGGCAGTGAATCGGGAAACTTGACATCAAACTTGACAACAAGATCACCGCGGCGACCGGCTACTTTCGAGTACGGCAAGCCTTTACCCTCGATGCGCTTGACAGAGTTCGGCTGGACTACTTCTGTCAAACGTATAGTCACCTGTGGACCTTCCAATGTTGGAATGTGCAATACACCTCCACAGAGTGCCTGAAAAAGGGAAAACGTTCAGCAATCAATACATTTTTAAGCACATCATGTTCCCTTTATTGTGTACAATGGTAATGTCGTGTTCCTCAAAATCATGTAGATTTGTGAATAACAGGGGTGCAGTAGACCTTGGATACGGCTACATAGTTCGGGCCATGAACCCCTTCCTCTTGAACTGAAAGCAGCTGACTCGTACACGTAACAACCAACGTGTAATTAAAATGTTAAACACTGCCCTACATGATTTATTGATAAGTGATTTGCCTGTAAATTAAAGTAATTATGCACGACAGGGGGATCAAAACTGATGATGTTAATTTCTAGCTGAAAGTTCCGGTTTCTGTGCAGAACTATGCTTCTGGATTTTTTGGAAGTTGCGGTTCCCAAGACATTTTTTATCATGATAACTGAGCATTTAACTGTGAAAACTTGGGCCGGTTCCATTTATTAATTATGGTTTATCCGATTATCATATGAGCACAGCTGTGAACTGGATGCTTTTCACTGCATAACAGCACTGAGTAACATGGCCTCAAATGGCTGTAATGGGGATTTTACACATTTTTGCTTTGTCTGGTGGAGTACTAATGTGCTTGTCTGGTACTGGTGCACTATAGAAATGGCAAAAATTTGTAATTTTGTACATATGAGCACTGATGACTACGTATAACCAGAGAAGACTTGTCAGTTCTGTTAATCACATTCACATTTCTAGAACAGACTTAGTTACCTCTTTTAGTCCAAGCTTTGCCACGTAATGCAAATCGCTGCCGTTCCTTGAGAACACTGGGTGCGGTTTATCCCTTATGACAAACACCACATCAGCCGGAATGGTATTGGGACGTTGGTCGCCCTCTCTGGTAAAGGTAACTTTCGTTCCTGCCTTCCAGCCCGGCTTGATCGATATTGTGAGCACTTTTTCTTCTGGTCGAGTCTGTGCGGTGTTTGGTATTAGCACTTGGCGAGTAATTTTCATTTTCTTTGTGGTGCCTCTCAGAATGTCCTCAAGGTCGACCTGGAGGTCATAGCTGACGGGTTTATCTGTCTTCATTACTTTCGGTTTGGGGCCCGTGTATTCCATATAAGGCTCCCACTGCATGTCTTCTGTTGTGAAGAAACCACCTTGCATGCCACCTGGTGAGAAGACGTTACTCTGTACTCCCTCTGGTGAGAAGCTACTAAAGCATTGCTGCTGCTGCTGATGGCCTGGACCAGCACTGCTAAAAAACTGTGCAAACGGATCGATTCCGCCAAAGAATCCCTGGAAGGTCGAGCGCGGATCTCTGCCGTAGGTGTACGACGTGAAACCACCACCCGGTCTTCCGTCAGGAACGCCTCTCTCCAGACCTTCTGATCCATACTTGTCGTACACGTCTCGCTTTGTTTTGTCACTCAAAACTTCATACGCTTCTGCAATGTCCTTGAACTTTTCTTCAGCGCCTGCACTCTTGTTTTTGTCTGGATGGAACCTGAGAGCCATTTTACGGTACGCTTTTTTAATATCGTCTACCGTCGCATTGCGACTGATACCCAGACTGGCGTAGTAATCTTTTCCCATTTTGCAAGTCTAAAAATATAAACAAGATATGAATGTAAACAGATATCAATTAATGATCCACTCACTGACAGTGCAAGAAAATTTATTTTAATGCAAAAGATGGGACCCAAATTCCAATCCTAGTTAAGCACTCTGGCTTAGTTTAGCACATTTGCAAAAAAGAGGGTCAGGGTCCCAAACTAGCTTTGCACAAAAGATTGTGCCACCCTAGAGTTAATGTTAGTTAGTTGAAAGTTAAATACTACCCGCGCCTATATGGCGCATAGGGCGGTGCCTATCTCCGTTTCAATCCCCCTGAGGCCCCGCAGCTGCTTTCACTGGAAATGCTACAGTAGGGGGTTAGTCCACTGGTAGCACTGCGAGTTAACTTGCCACATAATATCTCTATTTGCTGAATGCTAAGCAGAGAAGCCGAGTGTACCATTTTTCAAGTCTTTGGTATGACCTGGCCGGGAGTTGAACCCCCGACCTTCCACATGCGAGGCAAGCACTCAACCATTGAGCCATCGCTGCGGTCAGAGTTGATGTTACCGCCTTCAAACTACCATCTTCGTTCTAGCGCTGAAGAGTTATGCTGGGTTAACACCATCAACTTTTTCTTGTCAAGTTTTCAACTTTTCAACCTATCGACCGAAAGTCGGCAGTGGCCAGTGTAATTTGTAAACGTAAGGCCCCAATTAAAAAAATCTTTGTTTGCCCTCACCCGACCCAGGCTGAAAAGTTTGGGTAGGTAGGTAGGCTTAATTCTTTTTTTGGAGGGGGGTCTTTTTAGAAAGTCAGCATGGTGTCTACATGTTCAGGGGTGCTTGTGTGGAGATACCTATTATGTTGAATGTTTGTTTTGCTTGGTACATATAATGTATTGCATACAGATTTATATATTGTACCGTGATACAATTTGTAAAAAAAAAGAATGGGAAAGATCAATAAAAATGTTTGCGGCGGCGCCTTTTTGGCGGGTCGGTCGGGCGAAGGCCAGCAAACAATATTTTTATTATGGCCTAAAAGTTAGCGCCCAACTAGTTGAGAGATTAGAACATGTTCTATTTTCTCAACTTTTGGTCAGTGAGTTGATTAGCTCTAGTACTATAGCCCGCTTACATTAACTGCCGCTGGCGGCATTACATGCCGCTGTAATGCCGCTGGCGGCATTACATAACCAGCGGCAGTTAACGTAAGCGGGCTATAGTACTAGAGCTACCAGCGGCAGTTAATGTAAGCGGGCTATAGTACTAGAGCTATGAGTTGATCAACCTTTTGCCACTCAGCCACTCAGATAATAGCAATCAGGGGGTGTGTCACACCACCCAGGGAAGATTATTTGCACGCTACAATCTCACAAAGATTACTCTTCAAAGCCCAAGGGACTAGTATAGAAACAAAAATATATATACTAATTACTATTACTAAAGAATATAACCCCATATATATAAGGGTTATATAAAGAATATAACCCCATAAGAATATAACCTCATAAAGAATCGTCTTCAAAGGTACAACGAAGACGGAGAGACAAGTTAATCAAACCGACATTTCAACACTGCGGATCGCAGTGGGAAAACCGCAAATTTGCAATTAACTAGGAAGGCAATTCCAATAGGCAATACGGAATGACACTGGCACAGACAAAACAGACGCTATCTTTAATAATATGTTTAGTTTTACAATTACACTTACGCAATAAACAAGGATGCCGCTACGGCGCTACGCCACAAAATCACAACAAAATGGGCAAATTATTCGGCTAGTGTCGTCGCGGTGAAAAACTTCTTACCTGTTCCTTGGTGTTCTATTCTGAATGCGAATGCCAAACGCTAAACAAAACACCTCCTCAGCCTCCGTGTACGAACTACGAAACTGTTTCCTTCCACTCGGGTTTTCAGACGTTATGTCAGTATCGACTTGAACCATCTAGAACTTTCGAGAATTTGTCAACAAATGAGTAATCGGACACTAGCGTAGTCGCCTACACTAGCACCACCCGACGGCAAGTAAGTTTACCATTCGCGTTGTATGTCATTTGGCACCATATAAATAATAATTTCAAGAGCTCATAATAGAGAATTATTATTATTCTCTCTATTATAAGCTCTTGATAATATAGGTGTCTCTAAAGAGATATTTTATATATATATTTCCACACCTGTCTTCGTACCCTTTATCTATTTTATGTTTTTTATTTATATTATCTTTATGTAATGTGTGGCCGTAATAGTATATGTCATTACAAGTATATTTACGTGTTAGTATTATTTCACGATGTTGTTATACATCTCGAGAAGAGAGAGAGAGATGTGGGAGATTAAGGAAAGGCGGTAGGCAAGATAGCTAAAACGCGGTAGATGAGCTGAGAAGTAAGACTGCGGGGACAAGGGAGGCCAGGGCTGTGGCCAGGGGGAGGACGGGAGGGAACGAAGTAGGGGTTTCGTCTACTAGGGCGCTCTCCTAAAAACACAGGTCTACTGATAACAATTTATTACATAAATCTATGCTGAGATATCCCCTAACCATATTAAATGCATATTCATCATAAAATATAACTCCTCTGGTGAGATATTGCGCATGCGCTGACACACAAACGTAGCCAAATTGTGTACTGACTGGTATATGCAGCGGGCACCTTACATGCAAGGTCTTCTTCCTATTTCTTACGTGAGATCTACTGATAGAATGTTATTATATAAATCTATGCTAGGATAACTCCTCTTTATTTCAAATGCATAATTTAAAAAAAATAGTATTCTTCTCAGGCATATTACGCATGCGCGAGCACCGTTTCAGGCGTGCAGTACGGACTCAAGAAAACTGCATTGTTATTACTGGTCACTTTGTAGGTGTTATACGAGATATGGAAAGTTAGTTTAGGGTCAGATACCTGCAGGCAATTAAAGATCATGTACGGGTTTTGGTAACGTGTCAGGACGTACTATAGTATCGCATATCCTCAGGGCAAATAGCAATACACATGCACTCACCCGACAGACTCGCCCGTGTGGTAGCGTCCGTCTACGCATGTAGCTATATGCTCCTCTCTATCTCCCACTCCCCCCTCTCTCTCTCTTCTTCTTCGCGCGCGCGCGCGCGCTCTCTCCCTCCTCTCTCTCTCTCTCTCTCTTTCTCTCTCTTTCTGTGTGTGTGTGTGTGTGTGTGTGTGTGTGTGTGTGTGTGTGTGTGCGTGCGTGCGTGCGCGCGCGCGTGCGTGCGTGTGCGCGCGCGTGCGTGCGTGCGTGCGTGCGTGTGTGTGTGTGTGTGTGTGTGTGTGTGTGTGTGTGCATGTGTATGGAGGCGTGCATACATCTTTGATTCTCGCAATCTTTTGATTTTGACAAATTCTGATCTCGTGACAATTGTATTTCTAAATAGTTAGAAGAATTGCGATTCACCAAGTACTCAATAAACGTATTGTTGCACAATATTACATTGTTTTACAAGTTTATGTTGTACAATGTTCCATACAATGTTATCGCGTACACTGTACATTGTATTGGTTATTTGATGAATTTTACCAGAGCATTTAGGAAATACGTATCAACGATATATAGCTCTATGACTTTACTTTACTAAGTTTGTTCACATCGCAGTTGGTAGATGGCAGCACTGCTACCTGACGGACGCTCCTGATGGGAAGTTTCTTAAGCAAAACTTTTGTGTTTTGGTTTTAGAACACAACTTAAACTGCAATTAAAACGTCGACGGTTAGTTTTGTTGTTGTTATGGAAACTACTCGTTAACGTATCTATATATAGTTAGTAATGCACTGATAATAGCCACCCACCTTGATGTTATCTGCCAGTGCCAGTGCCATTACTGCTGCAGATGGGGTCGTTGTCAAGAGGAGATAATAACACATGTGTTATTATCTACTCTTGGTCGTTGTCCTATCCGTATCAGGTACTACAGATATGTACCTGAAGTAGTTTTAGGTTGTTTAGTATTATGTTTATATTTTTATATGAGATACGTTTAGGGTTAGGGCTAGGGTTAGGGTACACTTCTGTAGTACACTTGACTTGTGTAGTGGCACTTGTTAACAACTTACAACTTTGTTTTACAACTTTGTGTTACACACTGGTACACTTTGTATACATATATGTACCTCGGGTACATATCTGTAGTACGACAACGACCCCTCAGTGACGTAGTGTTAGTTTTATTGTGAGATGCACCAGCAGAGACTGAATAAATTTTTAGACTAGAGTAGAATGCAAGGCCCAAGCCTAGTTTAGCACCATGGATTAGTTTAGCACATATATGCGAAAACAAATGTGCGGGTCCCAAACCATCCTTGATTCGAATTGAATTTCATTCTTATTACATCTATACTCACATGAGATTGTGAGTGTACTACCCATGTTGTTGATAAAATTGATAGTACTAAACTAATGACAAAGTAGCTCTAGTAGTAGTACGAGTATGTATAAGGTTGTAAACCACCTCATAGCAATACCGGCGAATAGATATCTGATCCCGGGGATGTCAGGTACCAGATCGAAAACCCTCAAATTTCGGCACCTGCACTGCAACAACAACACATTCAAATTCTCCTTTTTTCCCCCGGATGATTCTAATCTGGAACAACCTACCAGTGGGTATTGTGGAAGCAACGGACGTTGACATTTTAAAGTCAAGGCTTCACTCCCACATGTACGCGAACCCACTTTAAGAGGAAACCAGTTGCATTGCACTCACATCATTATGTAGATCAATAAATTGTGCCCTAAAATTTTTTATATTCTGAGGCTATTTTAGGGTTAGGAAAACCTAAAATAACATCAGAATATAAAAATTTTTAGGGCACAATTTATTGGTCTAATCATTATGCACCTGTTTGTTTATTGGGTTTATCCCTGAAGGCACCTACTACCTTGTCATTATATCCAGTGTAGTGGACACCAACAAGTACGAGAACATAACATAACATAATAGTAGTAGTACTATAGCCCGCGTACAGTTCTATTACGAATGCTAGGGACCAACTTATTCACGGTTACTCGTGGCTATAAAACCTCTGTGGTAGGCAATTAACGCCTCTTATCCGAAGTGAATACCGGTATGTCTTAAGTTATATCAGCTACTAAAATGTAACCTCTAACTATCGTTGAAATGGTCTGCTTGCGGTATTTCTTGTGAACAAACATTGTTTACGAACTTCAAATGCCCATTTTTGGTGGCGTTGCAGCAGCGCCAGTCAGCGGGTTGGTCCCTAGAAGCATTCGTAATAGAATGTTCTATAGCCCTGCGGCAACTGTACGCGTGCTATAATACTAGAGCTAAAACTATTGCATCCAAGGTAGTACTACTAGTAGGTTTACCGGGGACACAAGTCTGTGTGGGCCGCTAGAGCCATAACATAGCTTGTTGTAACCTGTAACACGCTAGTCATAATACTGTAATAGTAATATATACATAGTAGTACGTAGTAGTATTTACATACATACATGATGGGCACAAATTAGCTAATAAACTATAAGACCTCCAAGTTCCACCTATACCATATTCCCTGCATAAGCGGCAGAGCTTTAATTGCAGAGTGAAATTGTGGGTTTACAATGTGTTAACTTATTTGTAAAGCATTGACGTAGAACGCATGCACAAATTAACGAAATTTTGGCCATCGTTTCCAGGAGCTTAGCTAAGAAATTTTTGCCGGGGATTGGGGGAAGCCACGTGTGTGGTGTGTTCTGAGAAGGTGACCGCCAATTGACCGCGTAATTTATCTACATTTCTCTAGTGGGTGGGCAACTGCTGTTTATCGGCAACTGCCTCCTTGCCCCCCGCTAACTACAGCCCTGATTTCTTGTGGCAAACGGTCACTCATACCGTGCCAGTATTTCTGAGTAACAACATACATCACTACCTCTAAATGAACACTTCTTTCAATTTGTGCATAGGTGTGAAGTTATTGGGTAAAAATACTTTAAACTGCATTCCTCAACGGAAAGCACACTATAGCTACCAGTTCCTGATTTTACATTATAAATGTTTAAAAAGTTCCTAATTTAGCATGTACCATTTTAAAATAACCTCATATTGTAATAAACTAGCCTTGAGAAAATAATAACCTATTAACTCGACTCGCTTTTGCCGATGTAAACATCGGAATGCAACATTCGAACAACGAAGCGTTTGTTTATGTTGGATCTACCTGATCAAAATTATTAATATAGCAACGACTGTGTTATTTTGTTATTTTTAATACATGAATTTCTGACAAGTTATGCAAGTTTTATCCATTTGAATATCGAGGATTATTTATAGTACAATTTTATTAAAAATACGTAAACAAGGATGGAATCCACGTTAGAGCATTTTATCAGTACATCGGTATATTGTTATTCGAACGGTATACACAGGGCATGAAATTAGCCAAAATGTGAACAGGCCCACCCAAAATTTTAAACAGGCCCTTAGACAAATTGAACAGGCCCTTACAAGTTTGAACAAGCTCTTAATTTTGTTCAATTTATTCCATTATTAATAAAACTATTAGCTTTGTGTTTATTAGGCATACTCATAGTATTTATTTGCACAGTTTGTACAGTAGTGTAGAGTCTTAGTGAAGTAAAATCTAGTCAGGAAATTGGTAAATATTGTTGATATAAAGGCAAGATAGGCAAAATTTTGAATAGGCCAAGTGGACTGATTATATGGCAGTTGAACCGGCAGTTTAGGGGGTTGAACCAGCGATTTAGGGGGTTGAACATGTGGCCACCGGCAAAATAGCGCTAATTTCGCGCACTGTATACCGATATATTTTCT
Organism: Priapulus caudatus; assembly: GCF_000485595.1. Classification (NCBI taxonomy): domain Eukaryota; kingdom Metazoa; phylum Priapulida; class Priapulimorpha; order Priapulimorphida; family Priapulidae; genus Priapulus; species Priapulus caudatus. Next base: position 138,324 of record NW_014577249.1, read on the forward strand.
TTTATAGAAAACTATGCTATCAGTCGATTAATAGCTATACAAATGTCTGTCTTTTAACTCATTACAGTTGTTAGTTTCGATATTCATGAGTTGCTAATGGGCTCTGTTTTACAATTTTTATCAGTACAAATATTGGCAATTTTTTGTTGTTCACCGATTGATAATTAATGTGTGATTGTATATAACTTGTATTCGTGCGTCTTATGCACAAATAAATTTCTTTGATTCTTTTGAAGCTCTTGGCAGGGCCCGCACATATAGATTCCGAAAAAATACTGCTTAAGGGTACATTCAGGGTTGTAGGCGAAATTTGGTCAAAATTTCAATACCCATTTTATTTGATAGATGGCTCCTCTGGGCAGCTATGTACGTGGTCTCCCAAATAGTTGAAAATTCCTGCATATGCTTACCTGGCTATTGCGAACCCCGGAACACCCTTTAAATAGGTACGTCATTAGCGCACACTATCCCAGAATGCACTGCGTCTCACCCCCGCATGTGAATCAGAAAAGCTGTTAAAGTAACCATTGCGAGAGTTTTCCAGTGTTTTCACCACTTTCATGACACCTACCGTTATTGCTTGAGTAACAGCAATTGTCTAGAGTAACAATAAAATGTCTTAGAACCTTCGTATTCACCGAAAACTGCCAGTTTCGAACTAATCGTTTTTTGTAAACATTCGTTTTCTGTCATCTTGAACTAACAGGTAATATGGATTAGCTTGTGGCATCACCGCTTATCTGCCATAGACATAGTACAGACATGCACTTGTTTTCAATTTATCACCGACACAAATACAAGTTCACCAATTCTGCCATTAGGCATTATCGGCATACAATAAAATTTATTGCTGTTACGATGTGGTAAAATCCATTTTTCTATGCTATAAATGCATAAAATCTTAGTATTTTTAATGTTGGTGTAATCAGTGATAGATACTTCCGCTGTCAGGTGAGACTATAATCAGCTTTATTTAGTTTTTCTGAGCAAAAATCTCGCAATAACCGTCTTAAGCTCTTGAAGCGCACTTTTGTTTACATCGAGATGATAACGTCACTGCGTGTATTAATTAGTGGGCGGTGAATGCGAGATTAAAACAGATCAGTTATTTTGTCATGCTATTTATAACAACACGACTGTTTTTTAAATTGTAGAGGTTAGTGGGTGGTGGATCGAAGTTGGAGAAGTTTGAGGAAGGTTGAAGAGATAGCAAGATGGTAGGGAATTGGGGGGGGGAGGGTGGAATGGAGGAAGAGGATGAAGGTGGCGAAAAGTTAAACTTAAAGAAGAGGGAGGGGAATAGGCTCGGCAGGTAGGGAGAGAGTAGAACTTGCAGAAAATGTAGTGTGAAATAGGGTGAGAAGGAATGAGGAGGAGATCGAGGCGATGTGGACGCGAAAGTAGACGGAATCATGGCAACTTGGAGGATGGAGGAGTGGGAAATACTTCCGTGCATCACTGGACCTAGCAGTAGTATGCTGTCTTGTTTGTCTACTAGGATGGGGTCACATACAATTAAAGATGGTGAATGATGTCGCAATGTTCGTATTACATGTTCAACGTTGTTCCTGTTACCAACACTAGCTCATTAAATTTCTGGCTCTTGTCATCTGCTGCCATCTGGTAACAAGCTCAAGCCAGTTAATTCAGCTTGATAGAAACAACTACACTAGTTGTTGGAAACGAGATTTATTATGAAATAAGTGCACTATTACAGGGGTAGAATTTTACTTTTGAACAAGGGAGTCCGCAGTCTGAAGTTCAAAACTAAAGATGCAAACTAAATAACGCCGCGTGTGGTTATTTTGAAGATTCATGCTGTTGCACGGCTGCCAAATTTTCTTTGGACGTTTGTTGAAAAAACATGGTAATTCTGCGAGGCCGAGCTCTGGAACGAACTAGTTATTATAGCATAATTTTTAGGGAGTCATACAGACTCCTGCATATGTCAAATCAGGGAGTCCAACAGTAAATCAGGGAGTATTTGACTCCGGACTCGCGTTAATTCCTCACCCTGCTATTATATAATGAATAAAGGTCTGACAGTCATATACAGAGTAATTTACTGAAGTGCCTGTGTATAGATTTCTCCTATGAAATACTGGTATATAAAACATGCTGGATTCATCATCTGTGATGTAATACTATATTATAAACAGAGTCATCTCTTTCCGCAACCTCATCATTATTACTGAGCTCTTTAACTTCTTACATGTGGTATTTACATTTTCTCACTTTTAGCACTTTATGGTGCGGTGCTAAATCTTTGATTTGCATTTTCCTTTGGCGTTGGCTATGATAAAACAATTTTATCTAAAATGTCAATAAATTCACATTTCTAAAATGTATTTCTGTGCGATTTTTAACCAATAGCAAGCATATTTTATGGTTCAGTATTTGTCTCTATGGACTGCCTGTGTCCCTCTCTTCGTCTACCAGCAAGTTTCCAACTCATTGGTGTGTCATTTCGGTTTTTAGTGATGATCAATGGTTTTTTACTTTTTCACGCATCTTTACATGTCTGCAATAAATGGTTTCTTAGTGATGAAAGGTTTTTTACTTTTTCACGCATCTTTACATGTCTGCAATAAATGATTTTTTAGTGATGATGCTTTTTTCTACTTTTTTACGCATCTTTACATGTCTGCAATAAATGGTTTCTTAGTGATGAAAGGTTTTTACTTTTTCATGCATCTTTACATGTCTGCAATAGATGGTTTCTTAGTGATGATGGTTTTTTACTTTTTTACGCACCTCTTTACATATCTGCACTAAATTGTTTCTTAGTGTCAGATGATGCTTTTTTTAAACTTTTTTACGCGCCACTTTACATGTGTCTGCAATAAATGTTTTCTTAGTGATGATGCTTTTTTCCCTTTTTTACGCGTATTTACAGCTGATGTTGCCATGTCGACCAGAAGCGTGCGTGCACGCGAGGTGCTGCTAGTATGGCCGGAGGGTCGAATGACGCAGGGCGTACTCTACACTACGAACGGGAACTAACAAAGCAACTGATCGAGGTAGGCTTGCTCTCTGTTGAAGCCAGAGAAAAAGAAAAAGAAAAGAAGAAAAAATAAAAATTCTAATTCTATAGTGTATTTTGTATTTTTCGGTTTTTAAGTACAAAAATAGTCGTACGCTAATGCTCCGGTTTTATGGAAGTGATGTGCGCCGGATGAAACGTTCACGAGGTGAATTAGCGTCATGTTATTCACGTTTGACCGCAGGAGCTGCTCCAGACTGACCTAGTGACCCTAGTGGACACGAAGTATCGTCTGAGCCCTGAACCCACGTGGGCTTGTTGAACGCATGCACTAGCCGTTAAAAAACGCAGACCACATAAACAATAGTAATTAACCCAAAGATACTCCCACCGCATGCAGGCAGGGACATTGGGTCTGTGCTGCGTTATCTTGCATGTTATTACCTCGGCAACGGAGTTGCAGGGAGGTAATGTGACACCTCCCGTGTGATGTTCGTGTGTGCGTGTAGCCAGCAGCGAGCCAGCAGCAGCAGCGCGATCGATTCAGCACCAGCTCGCCTTAGGCCGCCTAGTCAGCAGCAGCTCGCCTTAGAACGTCCAGGCAGCAGCAGCTCGCCTTAGAACGTCCAGGCAGCAGCAGCTCGCCTTAGAACGTCCAGGCAGCAGCAGCAGCAGCGAGCCAGCTGTTATACACATGTATACATGTTACACGCTCGCGGAGGTATGCACTCTTTTTGAGTGCCCTCTGTCTAGTTGTATTTGTAGAAAAAACGGATATTTTTAAAACATGTAAACAACGGAATAGAAGCTTGGTAACAAACCTGTCTGTGTGGGACACAAAAATATTGGGTCACATTGCGGGAAAAAATCGAGAACAATTGATCGGTTTACGGACCTAATGCATGCATGTGTTGGTGTGTGTGCGTGCGTGCATGCGTGCGTGCGTATGTGTGTGCTGTGTGCGTGTGTGTGTGTGTGTGTGACTGTGTGTGCGTGTGTAGAAGCTCGCAGGCATATTTAGAAGCTCGGTCGTATTTCTGGGGGGGTGGGGAGGGGGGGGGAGTTGTGTGCCACACGATAGCTCAACATAGCCGTCTGGCTGTGCTTGCATATGATATGTGTGGCCGTTATACACCAGAGTGTCGGCATGTAGCATGTGGCTATAAATTCGTCGCTGGTGCGTAGGCAATGTCTGCGCACGTTTTAGTGGCCGTTAGAGACATGCGTCAATAGGATTATTGAGAAAGGAGCTTTATCCCTTCCTCGTAGAAAGAACACTAATATAATAAGTATCAGATTATGCGCGTATATCCTCTCATTCCTCGCGGGCGAGGGATGTGTGCGTCACTGTCGCCTGTCTCTGCGTTCTCTGACTCCTTATATGGGGTATAGGGGTACATTAGTTGATCTCGCGCATGATCAATAAATACCCAGCAATTATAGGGGTACCCACAGCATAGCTCTGCGAGTGAGTGTTGTTCTCGTTGCGAGTGATGGATGGTGCAGTCCGTGTGATACGAAGTGGCAAAGGTTAGCAGGTAGACAGTGCAGCATTCAGCAGCAGTGTGGCATGTAATGCCGCTGTCTGTGTGTGCGCGCGCGTTCTTGTGAGTGTGTGGTGTGTACGTGCGTGCGCATGCACGCGCGCGTGTGGTTGTGTGTGCAGACGTGCGTGGAAGCGTACATACGTGCGTGCTTGAATGCGTGTGGAGCAAGGAACGTGCGTGCGTGCGTGCGTGTGTGTGTGTGCGTGCGTGTGTGTGCGCGTGCGTGCGTGTGTTGGTATGGAATGGAGAGCGTGCGATGCTTGTGTGTGTGTGCGTGTGCGCGCGCGTGTGTGTGCGTGTGTGCGCGCGTGTGTGTGCGTGTGTGCGCGCGTGTGTGTGCGTGTGTGCGCGCGTGTGTGTGTGCGTGTGTGTGCGCGCGTGTGTGTGTGCGTGTGTGTGCGTGAGCACGTACGTGCGTACGTACGCGCGTACGAGCGTATGGAAAGCATTTTGTTCAAATAGTCGATATACCAGATTTTTGGTCAGTAAACCTGGTTTATCAATCAATAAACTAAGTTTTTAATAAAAACCATAATTATCCTCGAGAAAACCGAGTTTATCGACCAAAAATCTGGTTTATCGAATCTGGTATCTGATTAGTTAAGTTTTCGATAGTACTAATTTCTGATTAGCTGTGTTTGCTGCGGCACGACAAGATCCTGAATGTAAAGATGGCGGATCCGGTACGTTTGGCGTGTTGTTTAAAGGGACAGTAGCCTCTAGGATTTTACTGCATACAACTGTACTTACTGTATAACAAATCGTCTATACCCACACGTATTTGTTACCAGATACCTAATTTAATTGTTATAATTAATTACACATCAACACTACGAAATTTGAACGGCGCCATGACACCCGCGACCGTGCTGCCACCCCGAAAAAGTTGCATATTTGACAATTTATTTTGCACGTTACAGACCGAGGGCTAATCACAAAAGTGCAATTATATTTATACCTAAATGCTATTTAACCGAACGATATTCATTTTAGGGCAAATTTATCCATATTATAACTGAAACTATATGTCGTTTATAAGATACTAGCTGGAACCCGCGCTAAGCGCGGGCTTAGTGACTGTGATGCATGTGGTACCGACTGTTCAATACCCAGAGAGATAAGAGAAGAGATTGACCTTGACATTGACATTTAACTTCATTATTACATGCTTATTTCTACTTACATTATTGCGCTTACAAAAATGCCTGTGCATGCAGCACAACGTTGACAGACGGCGAAATATTACAGCACAACGTTCACAGACATCGAAATATTAGCAAGGCAAAGATATAGCAGCCCCTATTTTCAGGCAAATCTTTACCATTTTTTTTGTCTTTTTTAAGCCCTTTTTACCGTTTTCAATCTAGTAACGTTTAGAACTTGTCCCGTGTATTCATCGATCTCTTCTGTGAATTTGGCGCTATTTGGATCAAAACTGACGGAGCCTTTCATTAACATACATACATACATACAACATCCGCCAAATTATAGTAAGATTACAATCCTTTTGCTTTTAAATGAATAAATAAGAAACACCATCGGTTTGTAGCCCTTGGCTGGAAAATGGTTTTGCGCAACTTATCAGATCGTGCGCTTTGAGTGGCGCCATTGTTGTTGTAATCAAACTGTAGTCGTTAGTTTTAAAACATTTTTTTTTAATATTTCTAATAGTGATTGAACCATGAAACTTTTTATGTAGCGTAATTATAACCTAAATTAGCTGAAAATAACCCTAGAACCTAGAGTAAACTCTCCCTTTAATTTAATTTAATTTTGTAATAGTTTGCGCAGCCCCTATACCAAACCTGATATCTGATTGGTATCTGGTGTATGATTTACACTTAACGACATTTGAAATTCGATTTGTTTTTAAGTCAACATAATTATGTTGTCTTTTTTAACTAATTGACTTTTATATATCGATTTCTAACATAAGTGGACTTAAATATCACGCCAAGTTCTTTTACGTCTAGTCGACATAATAAAATCGATTTTATTAGAGAAATTTCGATAAGCCGACTTTAAAAAATTGATATGTTGAGCTGGAACACAACAAGTGGGGATGTCCGTAAACGTTTCCGTATGTAACTGTCAGTTCGTTATAATGTCCAGGTCATTTTATACATATATGCCGATTTCGATAGTTCGATTATCTGTTCGATAAACCTGGTTTTTGGTTTGATAAACCTGGTTTTTGGTTCGATAAACCTGGTTTATTAACCAAAAACCTGGTTTATCGACGAAAAACTAGGTTTATCAAACAAAACCAGCATTATCGAGTAAAAAAGCGGGTTTATCGAAATAATCAGTTCCTTTTTCGAAAAACCTATAAACCAGGTTTATCGGTCGATAATGATAGTTTCGTCGATAAACCAGGTTTTTGGTTTGATAAACCAGGTTTTTTGTTCAATAAACCAGGTTTTTGGTTTGATAAACCAGGTTTATCGACCAAAAACCTGGTTTATCGACTTATTGAACAAAATGTATTCCATACGAGCGTGCATGCATGTAAACTGCAGTACTACATACATTGTATCACTTGCACCACTAAATTATTTATATTCTACTGCATGCCTTGATTTCTGGCCTCTGCATGTACGTAACCTGAAGCCAAGAATCAATAATCTCAAAGACATATGATCTCTGAGATTATTTACTTCTGATAATGTGTAACCATGTACATGTACGTTTAGCTGTATGTAACCCTGTAAACATGTACACATAGTTGTATGTAACCATGTACATGTACGTTTCTAGCTGTATGTAACCCTGTAAACATGTACATGTACACGTAGTTGTATGTAACCATGTACATGTACGTTTAGCTGTATGTAACCCTGTAAACATGTACATGTATGTACATATAGTTGTATGTAACTATGTACATGTACGTTTAGCTGTATGTAACCCTGTAAACATGTACATGTACACGTAGTTGTATGTAACCATATACATGTACGTTTAGCTGTATGTAACCATGTAAACATGTACATGTACACGTAGTTGTATGTAACCATATACATGTACGTTTAGCTGTATGTAACCATGTAAACATGTACATGTACACGTAGTTGTATGTAACCATGTACATGAATTCATATTGCTTGCTGCTGCTGCTGCTGTCGCCGCTGCTAGCTGCTGCTGTTGCTGCTGCTGTTGTTGCTGTTGAATTAGGCAGTAGTCCATATGGTTATTACTCTGTATAAAGATACTAAATTGTCAGCACATAAACTAACCCTCAGACATGGACAGAACACGTATTACAACAGCTACAACAACAACAACAGCAACAACAACAACAACAACAACAACACCACCATAATAACATCAAAACAAAAACAACAACAAAAACAACCGTAGCCACAACTTGGAAACAGTGACGGGAAAGAAGTTAGCAAATGGCAATCCCCTCTCACTAATTATATTAATATATCAAGGTTAATAATGACTACAATATATGTGATCTTGCTTACAGTTGCAAACCACTGGGCAGCTGACGGCTGAAGCATGGGTTCGGAGATGTCTTTGCCGAGTGCTGCAGGAACAGACCACCTGTGGCAGGCAAACAGCGCGCACAGCGTGAATGACTCACGGACGCACACGCTGACTGTCGCAGAGACAGAGTGGACTGCTCGCATCTGACTGCGAACTAAGGTAGCGCGCTTGTGTGTGTCTGGTGTGTGGGCATGTTCTGTGTGTGCGCGTGTTGTGCGTGTGTGTGTGCGTTGCCGCGCGCGCTCAGTTGGTGTGGTCGCGGTGCGCGCGTGTGCGTGATGTGTGTGTTCTTGTGCGCACGCGTCGTGGTGTGTGTGCTGCGTGCGCGTTGGTGCGTATGTGCGTGGTTTTGCGTGTGTGTGTCTTGTGTGCTGCATGGTGTGTGTGCGTGTGTGTGGGCGTGCGCGCGCGCTCGTGTGGGTGTTGCGTGCGCCGCAGCGCTCCGTGTGTGTGGTGCGTGCGCGTGTGTGGCGTGTGTGTGGCTGTGTGCGCGCAATTCGACGAGGTAAAGCCTCGTTGTGTGTGTGCGTGCGGCGTGTGTGCGTATTGCCGTGTTTGCGTGGTGTGTGTGTGTGTGTGTGTGTTGCGTGTTGCGTGCGTGTGTGTGTGTGTGACTGTGTGTGTGCGTGCGTGCGTGCGTGTGTGTGGCGTGTGCGTGTGCTGTGTTGCGTGCGTGGCGTTAGCGTGCATTGCGTGTGCGTGCGTGGGCGTCGTCGCGGCGCGCCGCGCGCGTGTGTGTGTATCTGTGTGTGTTCGCGTGTGTGTGTGTGTGTTGTGTGTGTGTTGTTGTATGTGTGTGTTGTGTGTGTGATGTTTGTGTGTGTTTGTGTGTGTGGTGTGTTTTTGTTGTGGTGTGGTGTGGTGTTGTGTGTGTGATGTGTGTTCGTGGTGGTGTGTGTGGTGTGTCTCGTGTCGTGTTTGCGTGCGTGTGTGTGTGTCATGTGTGTGTGTGCGGTGTGTGTTATGTGTGTGTGTGTGTGTGTGTGTTGTGGTGTGTGTGTGTGTGTGTGGTGTGTGTGTGTGTGTGTACGTGCGTGGGTGTTTGTTTGTGGTGTGCGTGTGTGCTGTGTTTGGTTGTATTATGTACGTGGGTATCAGGTGTAAAGTGTATGGTTGTATGTCGCATGGGTGTGGCGTGGTAAGTGGATTGCTGTATGTGTTTAGTGTGTGGGTTGTGAGCTGTATGGTAATGGGTTTCCTCTGATATATGTATGGCCAGTAATTGCCCCCGCCTGATCAATGGTGAGGTTATTGTATGGCTGTTGTTTTCATTGCATCATGTACGTTCGTCTTGGGTGGTTGTGCTATAGGCCTACGGTGAATTGTTCATTGTAACATGTGTGTGTGGTTATGGTGTGAGTGTATGGTCTGTCATGTGTCTGGTTGTATGCGTGGCTTGGGGGTGTGAGGTATGGATGTGTTGTGTGTAGCAGTTTGGTTGTACAAATATGCACGTGTGCGTCCGCGTGCGTGCCGTGCGTGCGTGCATGCGCGGTGTGGGAGTGTGATGGCTGAAACGTTAGATTTAACAGTGTGGTGTGCGGTGCCCTGCGTCCGTGAATTTGGTACTGCCCGTGCGTCTATGTGCTGGTGTGTTGTAATCACTGTCGCATGGTATATTGCAATGTCTCTAAAATATAGAAATTCACCTCGCACGTCGGTGTTGATCGATACCCAGATCTAGCTACCCCGTGAATCAATAAACAGCCACCAGTAAGTTAATGCAAGTTCCCACCGGACGCGCGACGAGTGGGACTAGCTCGACATACGTGAACGGCCGTGTCTAGTAGATGCTATGATGTTTGCTCTCCTATTAGGGTCTCTTATCGAGGTCTCCCATCGCACCCACGCACCGCTCCCCCGTATTATAGTAGCGGGCGCCATCACTGAGGCCCCACACCGCATTGCATGCATTGCATGCGCGCGAACGCCGCTAGTCGTTAAAATAATGAATCTCAATCGGAGGTAAAAATTGCGGTTCCGTAGTTCGGAGGCACGCGCGGGCTCCGTGAAAATTATTGGGTTGGCTGCCGCGCGCGGCTGGCGGCGCGCTCCCGGCAGACACGGCAATGAGCGGACGTAGAGTGCTCCCCGCGGCACGCGTACCGACGTGTGCGCGCGCGCGCGTGTGTGTGTGTGTGTTGTGTGTGTGTGTGTGTGTGGTGTGTGCGCTGCGTGGTGTGTGCGGTGCGGTGCGCGAGCGTGCGGTGCGTGCGTTTGTGTGTGTTGTATGTGTGCGTCTGTGCGTTTTGTGCGTGTCGTGCGTCTGTGTCGTTTGTGCGTGTGTGTGTGCGGTGTCGTGCCGAGCGGTCGCGATGGGCGTAGCGCTGCGTGCGTGTGGCCGCGCGTGCGTTTGGTGTGTGTTGATGTGTGTGTGTGTGGTGTGTGTGTGTGCGCGTGTGCGCGGTGTGCGCGTGTCGCTTTGTGTGTCGTGCGTCGCGTGCGTACGTGCGTGCGTGCGTACGTGCGTGCTGTGAGTGTGTGTGTGGTGCTGTATGCACCTGCATGTCGTGTGCTGTTCTGCGTGTGTGTGTGGTGTGTGTGTGTTGCTGTGTGTGTGTGCGTGTCGCGTTTGTAGTGTGTGCGTGCGTACGTGCGTGCGTGGTTGTGTTGTGTATTGCCACCTGCATGCGTGTGCGTCTGCCGTGTGTTGTGTGGTGCTGTGTGTGTGGTGTGTATGGCGCGTGTGCGGCGTTGTGTGGTGTGTGGTGTGTGTGTGTGTGTGTGGTGTGTGTGGTGTGTGTGTGTGTATGTGTGGTGTGTCTGTGTGGGGCCTTACGTGCGTATGCGCGAGCGCATATATGCTTAGGATAGAACACTACATGCCTGTATGTGTTTTCGCCAGGCTGAAGTGGAATAGGCTACAGGGCCCTGCTAGAACCTCTGAGCTGAGCAACCACCGCTTCCCAACGCGAACCTCTGACGAGGCCAAGTCCCAGCCGTCCGGCACATCTGCGTAACGTTACTCGAGGTAAGCACTAGGTCTGTTACTCATCCTGTCTCACCGTCACTACTCCACAACAAAGCTCCTCCTACATCTCCTCTTCAACGTGACAATAACCCACTGTGCGCAGTACACGTTGACCACAACTGAGCAGACATGGATGAAGTGTCCAGCTCCAGCTACTGCAACACATCTGTGAAAAAGTATGCCAGCCTATAAATGACCAACTGCATCGGTTTATGTACCGACATTCATGATTGGGTACAATTATTTATTGATCATCATCACATGCAAAACTACAATAATTGATGACTTTTTTGTTTGTTTATTGACCATTTATTTATGTA
>NW_014577249.1:149664-155309 GCF_000485595.1 Priapulus caudatus
TGCGTGTGCGTGTGCGTGTGTGTGTGTGTGTGTGTGTGTGTGTGTGTGTACGTGCGTGTGTTTGTTTGTGTGTGCGTGTGTGTGTGTTTGGTTGGGTTTCTTGGATATATGTATGCCAGTATGCGTGATCATGAGAGTTATTGTATGGCTGTGTTTCATTGCACATGTACGTTCGTGTGGGTGGGTGTGTATAGCTACGTGATTTTCATTGTACATGTGTGTGGGTATGGGTGTGAGTGTATGGTTGTATGTGTCTGGTTATTATATGCGTGCTTGGGTGGGTGTGAAGGTATGGATGTGTGTGTGTAAGTTTGGTTGTACAATATGCATGTGTGCGTGCGTGCGTGCGTGCGTGCATGCGCGTGTGGGAGTGTATGGCTGAACGTTAGATTTAACGTGTGTGTGCGTGCGTGCGTGTGAATTTGGTTGCGTGGCGTCCGTGTCTCGGTGTGAGTTTATGGCTGTGTGTGTGTTGTATCACTGTCGCGCCATGTATATGCAATGTCTCTAAATATAAATTCACACTCGCACTCGGTGTTGATCGATACCCATGATCTACTACCCGTGATCAATAAACAGCCACCAGTAAGTAATGCAAGTTCCCCCGGTACGCGCGCACGGTGGGACTAGCACGCATACGTGAACGCCGTGTCTAGAGATGCTCTTGATGTTTGCTCTCTCTATTAGGTCTCTTATCGAGGTCTCCCATCGCACCCCCGCACCGCTCCCGTATTATATAGCGGGGCATCACCTGAGCCTCACCACCGCATTGCATGCATTGCATGCGCGCGACGCGTAGTCGTTAAATAATGAAAACTCAATCGAGGTAAATTGCGGTCTCGTGTTCGCGAGGCACGCGCGCTTCCGTCGAATTATTGGGTTGCTGCGGCGGCGGTGCGGCGCGCTCCCGCAGACACGGCGTAGAGTGCTCACGCGGCACGCTGTACCCGACGGTGTGTGCGCGCGCGCGCGCGTGTGTGTGTGTGTGTGTGCGCGCGCGTGCGTGCGTGCGTGCGTGCGTGCGTGCGTGCGTGTGTGTGCGTGCGTGCGTGCGCGAGCGTGCGTGCGTTTGTGTGTGTGTGTGTGTGTGCGTGTGTGCGTTTGTGCGTGTGTGCGTCTGTGCGTTTGTGCGTGTGTGTGTGCGTGTGTGCGAGCGTGGCATGCGTGCGTGCGTGCGTGTGTGCGTGTGTGTGTGTGCGTGCGTGCGTACGTGCGTGCGTGCGTGTGTGTGTATGCACCTGCATGCGTGTGCGTCTGCGTGTGTGTGTGTGTGTGTGTGTGTGTGTGTGTGTGTGTGTGTGTCTGTGTGCCTACGTGCGTGTGCGCGCGCATATATGCTAGGATAGAAACACTACATGCCTGTATGTGTTTTCGCCAGGCTGAAGTGAATAGGCTACAGGGCCTGCTAGAATCCTCTGAGCTGAGCAACCACCGCCTCCCCAAGCGAACATCTGACGAGCAGTCCCACCGCCGCACATCTGCAGAACTACTGAGGTAAGCACTAGGTCTGTTTACTCATCCTGTCTCACCGTCACTTCCCTACAAAGCTCCTACCTACACTTCCTCTTCACGTGAGCAATAACCACTGTGCCAGTACAGTTGACGCACAACTGAGCAGACATGGATGAAGTGTCAGCTCAGCTACTGCAACACACTGTGAAAGTATGCCAGCCTAAAATGACAACTGATCGGTTATTTACCGACATTTACTGATCGGTAAAATTATTTATTGATCAGCACACATCAAAACTACAATAATTGATGACTCTTTTTGTTTGTTATTGACCAATTTATTTATTTATTAGTCGATTGGCTGATCTTCACGTGTATCACCGCATAAGCTAGTTGCCATGTACGGGTATGTGCTAGTGCAGGTGCGCGCAGAATATCACCTTGTCTGCTGCACAGCATAATTAATGATGAGTCATGCACAACATATAACACTGATCGTGACAGTGTACATGAGTATTCCTGTGTTTACCTTCTAGATACAAGTCTTTGCCATCGTTATCCTGCGTAGAAACCTCATTTATCGGCAAGCCAGAGCACGACCGACATAGGAGCCCACCAGGGGGCGACTCACATAGGAGCCCACCAGGGGGCGTCCAGCATCGTCGCCCACCTCGTGAACATATCGCCGTGACCCCAAGCATCGCTTCGACGGTTCCTCGTCAGGGCGGAAAAACCACGCAGTCCCATCAGGTGGCGCCGGTGCTCGACGAAAGCTCGCCACCCGCACGACGGAACTGCGACTCGAGCGTTGGGGCGATTCGTCCGGTCTCGAGCCTCGCTCACTCGTCGGACCACGTGCAGATCAACTACAGGTTGAGGTCTTTCGGTGATCTCACCAACTGCAGTCGCCGTGACAACGAGACAGACCTCGCGATGACCTGTAAAGAAAATGTGCCGCAGAGCCACCTGGTGGTGGCCAGCAAACACAGCATGCTCGATGGTAAGGAATGAGGGGAGCGCGCCGTCGCGGCGCGACGGTTCGAGATCGGGACAGATTTTTTGTTGTTTTACAGGGAGGTCATAGACTCACAAACCCGGTACTAGACAGTCATGCTGTAGCTATTATTTCATCATGGTGAAAATAATTGGAATCGTTGTTGCTACTTATAGGCAATGAGTGGGTCTCTATTGACCGTTTAGTGCATTGGGAGGGGCGGGGGGCAAGATGAACATTGAGGTAATTCCAAGCATTCAATGCGGTAATTCGTATAGGCCCATCAGCATCGTCGTCAGAGGCACAGTAACCGGCCGTAGTTTTTGCAGCTAAATATGCCGATGAATTGCATATTTAAACTTAAAATCTGGCTATATATTTTAAGGTTGAGTGTTTATACTTGTGTCTATACATGTATAGCTAGCACGCAAATATTGCTCCGACTTGCGTTTATTCATAAGTTTTGGCCTAGTAAGTATCACTACTAATTTACTAGTGAGATGAATGTTTGTTTTGTTTTGTTTATTTGAAAACAGCATTTCATTTTTGCTGCTCTTTTTTTGTCTGGTGTGGTGTCACAGTTGTTGTTTAAATAAATTGTTAAAGTATAATGTGGTATATGCCCACACAGCGAAATGTCACGGTTCACATGCAGTTAGACAGTTAGATGTCTCAATCAAAATTCAGTTGAAAATGATCAGAATCCATGTAACTCCATCACTAGTTTTTGATACATTAGTGTGATTGAGTAGATTGAATTTCTGTATGTAAAGTTATGATAGTCCATCCTATCTTGATTGAATCTTTGCCAATATGGGATAGCAACAGGTTAATTAAACACTGGGCTATGTATGTAGCTGGGTTAGTTATTAAAACTGCCAGTGAGTGTGCGAGCATAATTGCATGTGGGTGTGTGCGTGTGTTTGCATGCATGTGTGCACGTGTGTGCGTGCGTGCATGCCTTTGTGTGCGTGCATGCTTGCAGAGGCATGTGTGTGATTTGCGTATCTCCCTGCCGCTTTCATTTTCTTGTAAACGAGCTGTGACTAATGATTGATAGTGAGAACCCGTTTGCACGATAATTTCTAACTCTTGATTCTCTGTTTATTAACTCTTGGAATTCAAATCTTGACTGGTAGTGTAGCAGTTCTGGCTGATGCACTTGCTCTGGCTTTTGGACACCCGTCAAAGCTGGCAGCATCACTACATAGAGGCGGGCTAGGTTTTTATTATTTTTAGGTTTTTAGCTATTTTTGTGTTATACACATCATCAAGAGTTGAAACCCATACGCACCATAGTATTCCTAGTCCTTATTGTAGAATAATTTCTTTGTCGTTCTAAGCTTGGTTCTCTATTGGGAGATTTCTTAGTTGATGTTTTTTCTATAGGGCATCCAGTTTCTTGGCCTCGTTAGTTGTTTTGATAGGCAAGATTCATGTCTGGGTCACAGACACGATTATAAATAGATATTTACTGGTACAGCTCTTATTAATTTGTAGATTAGAATTAAAGTGGCAGTGCAATGGAGGAATATCATTGTCCAATCTCCTTTGCTGTAGCCTCGGTCACTAACATTTCCTGCCTCTTGCCCACAGATTTAGACGCGCCCCTTTTTGGTGGCTACGACTCTGATTCGTCGACAGCTGGGGCAGCCCAACGCTCCCTGGAGCTCAGCCAATCACTGCACAAGCACTGTCTTGACCTTGAGGGGGAGGAAGACGACAGCAGTGATGATGAGAAGGGGGATGGGCAGGCAGCATCACCTACCCGCCCGCTGTCACAACAGAAACAGGTGTGAGATGGTTGTTAGCATGCTGCGAGAGGATGGATTGATGTAGGATCAGAGATGGAGTGATGTTGGGTTAGATATGGTGTGATGTAGGACGTGACATGGACTTTAGCATAAACAAATGCAGGAAATTGACAAGTGTTGTTTTGTCGTTATATAGCAAGCAAAACATGTGCTTGACATATGTACTTTTAACCCCAGCACAAATAGATAGGTCACATATCAGGTGAGCAACGTTTTCTCAGTTGGTGTATTCCCACTAGCATATCAGGGAGAACTCTTGCAATATACGCTCCCCAGTCCATCTCTCACGACTTCTCTTCATGCTACCCATGTGTTCATTTTCTAGGCTAGGCACTTGAACGTTGATGCGGCGCAACTGGAGAGGGTGCTACACCAAGGTAATTCCTCACTGGCTTGTTGTGTTTTTCGCGTGGGGTAATAGAGTACACGTGCTTGCCACACCGCACACTACGAGTCACCGTATGTATTACCATTATGAGTGATTCAGCTTCATAATAGCTTCCCTCTACCGTGATCAGGAGTGTATAATATAGAGTCTGACCTGCTCGAAACACAAGAAATTCAACATTTCCATGCCCTAGTTTACCTATGATTTATTACGTGAATCTCAATAACATCAGAAGTAGCGCTGAACATCCAACTTGCCCTCACACTTTACCTTGTATTGATACTTTTCTTATTGTGTAGTTATAGCTTCGAACGTCAGACATGGTTTTAGTCGTTCACTTAGTCAAGCGGCAGGCATTCCCAGTTGATGCAAGTAAACAATTGGCAGCTCACATTGAGTTGACGGGGTTCGGCAGGGATTTGCAACTCACAATCAGTAGCGGGCTCTGCATGGCCGCTGGCTCTGACCCACGCCACGGCTGCAAGTGCAGATAAAGAGATGTCGTGTGACGTACGGTTATATAAAATAATTCGTAATAAGAAGCTTTCGTTTTGGCGACATTTTGGAAGTTTTTACAACGTGATCTCGCGAGAATTTGCCAGTTGCAAATCCCTGATAGAAACAAGTCCCGCTCTGCTATGAATAATCATGATGTTGTTTTGTTTCAGTGCGCGGTGCGAGCGTTGAAGCAGAGGGCGCCGGTATAGACTCGCCGGCGGACAGGGCTCATCATGACTTGCAGCAGTGTAAGTGGTCACCGTCGATCACCGTGAAAACATTATTCACACAATTTAATTAACAGTTAAACAAATTAACACAAAGATCATTCACGAGCGTTCTCGCCAGCAGGATAATTATTCCAGTTTTATTAATTGTAGTGTCCTTATTAATGTTATTATATATGTATATATGTATTATAGTAAGCGGTCATATCGTTTGTAAAGCTGCAATACTTGCGATTTAAATTACATGTACGTGCTAGTTGGCATTTCGTGCC